>NC_090651.1:358838442-359068438 GCF_040937935.1 Hyperolius riggenbachi | reverse complement strand
TAACAAAAATTGCATCCTGTTTTTTATCATCCTACAAGTTCCAAAAGCTATTCTAATGTGTTCTGGCTTACTGCAGCACTTTGTACTATCACAGTCTCTGTAATAAATCAACTTATCTCTCTCTTGTCAGACTTGTCAGCCTGTGTCTGGAAGGCTGCCAAGTTCTTCAGTGTTGTGGTTCTGCTATGAACTTCCCCTTCCAGGCCCCTCTATGCACACTGCCTGTGTGTTATTTAGATTAGAGCAGCTTCTCTCTTCTCTCTTATCTTTTACAAGCTGGATAAATCGTCCTCTGAGCTGGCTGGGCTTTCACATAGTGAGGAATTACAGACAAGGGCAAAGCTGTTTGCAGGAAGAAAAGAGCAGCCTGAAACTTCAGTGCATGAGAGATGCAGGGGGAAATAAACACACAAATGATCTCTTGAGATTCAAAAGGAAGGCTGTATACAGCCTGATTGTGTATGGATGTATTTTCTATGTGAGGACATACTGTACATCAATCTACTTCCTGTTTTGGTGGCCATTTTGTTTGTTTATAAACAAACTTTTTAAAACTGTTTTTAACCACTTTTAATGCGGTGGGGAGCGGCGAAATTGTGACAGAGGGTAATAGGAGATGTCCCCTAACGCACTGGTATGTTTACTTTTGTGTGATTTTAACAATACAGACTCTCTTTAATGTGTTACCGTCATAAAACTGGGCATAGTGGAATAAGTAACAGTAATTATAGAACACTCAGTATTTGATTGTATACAAAGAATTCTATTTGCTTATCATACAGCATATATACTGGAACATGAACAGTTCCAAGTATCGTTTCCCTCAAACAGTATTTCATCTAATCAGGCCAGTCAAGCAAACATAAATCTTCTAACTGTATAAGCAGACAGAGGCGCCAAAAGGATAAAACATTCTAAAATGTTTAAAATGAGAGGAGGCAGAGGTGGACTTACCTCTCCCAAGCAGACAGACATGAGTCATGAGTGTTGTGTATATTCAAAACAACAAAAATGTATTTATATACTCTAGAAAGTGCAAGTACAACGCCTTTCGTGGGCATCTCCCGCTTCATTAGGCAATAAGAACGGAGTATAAAACTCAAATAAGTCTGGTACAAAGCTCAGCGCCTCTGACAGAGGAGATGCCCACGAAATGCGTTGCACTTGCACTTTCTGGAGTATATAAATACATTTTTGTTGTTTTGAATATACACAACACCCGTGTGTCTCTGCTTGGGGAGGTAAGTCCACTTCTGCCACCTCTCATTTTCAACATTTTAGAATATTTTATCCTTTTGGTGCCTCTGTCTGCTTAGTCATCCAGTTCCTGAGTCCACAATCGGTGGAGGGGTGTTGCCCCTTATTTTCTATCTACAGAGAGTGACTTCTTAATCCTGAGTGGGGACAGGTCTAAACTCCTCACCTGCTGATATAGTGGTTACCTGGACGGTAACCCATGTTTGTGAGTATAAATAGATACTTACTTGTCATATCCACATACCAGTACATACTACACTATATTGGGCTCTCGGTGTCTATTCTATGAAACTTCCAAGCACATTCAGAAATAAAAAATAGTCCCATCTGTAGTAGTTATGTAAAAAAACTTTTTAAAAAAAATTGCATAAAAAAATAACGTCTAACACCTTTGCTAACATCTTGCTAATATCTTAGCAGAACTTAAAGGGGTTCTTTTGTGAATGAAGAAAAAAACAAAACGTGGTTTATGCATAAACTATTAAATATCCTTTTAAAATAGTGTACATTTTTTTTTTTAAATGAATGGTTTCATCAATATAACATGTAAACAGTGACGGATGACGGACTGGGAGGCTAATCCATTTGTTTGGGGTGGGTTTCTTTTACTTTCATTTCACAACCATAACTCCTGCCTACCTAGTTTTCAGTGGTATAATCCACTGCTGGCAGGAATCGGCATTACAGCTGTAACAGCTAAGGTCCGCTGAGCTCTTCAGTATGTGTTTACATTGTTGCTAGGCAACCAGACTGTCTGTGCAGAGAGTCGTTTGTGCAAAGAGTCATAAGCTGCTGGGAGAATCAGCCAGAATCAGTTCCATCTACACCATATGACTCTTTGTCAGATTCGATTCAGTTTGATTCGATTAAATCCGACCTGTCCAATTCGTGATTCGATTCAATTTGATTCAAATTGATTCGAATCACGCCACCATGCTGCCCACTTTTTGTAACCTGGACACACAGTCACTCAATGACCAAGTTTGTGAGCTTTAGGGTCCTTGGCATCAATTTGTATTTTCCCATGAAATGAAACAAATCTGATTCACTGTTTGTGGCTCTGTCCCCTTTTGTGAATTTGAACCCCAGTGACCCAATGACCAACTGTACCAGGTTTGAGGCTTGTGCCATTAACAGTGCAAGAATGGCAGCAATTTTAATATTCTCCTTGAAAAGCGACATGATTTTTGATTGACATTTTTAGGCTCCATCCACTTTTCAGAATATTAATCCCAGTCACCCAGTAACCAGCTGTAACGATCTGCTCAGCTGTCTGCACGGGCAGACAGCTGTTTGTCAATTCTTTAGGTCTGAGGGCTGCAGGTCTCTGGAAAAGAGACCTGTCTTTGCTTTGCAAGTTTCAGAATTGCTCTGCTGGTGAGGAATTTGCATACACTTGTCATGCAAATTGCCTAGCTGCTTCCTTTGATGGCTTGCAGTATAAATACCATTTTCTCCCAGAATACCTTGCTGGTTATGATGGTTTGTTCCTGCTAACTCCCCTGGAGTATCAGCCTTGCTTGTTTGCTAAAGATTATCTTAGAGTAATTCCTTGGGACTGCACTAGGCATCCCTTCTAGTGCAGTCAGGTTGTATTATCTGTTTCGCCCTGTACTGTCTCTCTGTCGCGAATGTCTTGTCGCCAGCGGCGGTCGACAGGAAATCGTTCTGTCTGTCTGGGAGTGTAGGCCAGAGCTGCGGTTGCTACTGGCTGCTCCATCTGTCTGGATCGCATTCGCCCTAGTGGTAGTGGCAGTGCCTCCTTCTGTATTCTGCCTTAGGGGTGCTAACCAGAGTAGCGGTTGCTACTGGTAGCCCCATCTGTTTGTCTGTCTGGATCGCATCCGCTCTAGCGGCAGCAGCGGTGGGTCCTTCTGTGCTCTGTCTGGGAGTGTAGGCCAGAGCTGCAGTTGCTGCTGGCTGCTCCTTCTGTCTGTCTTGTCTGGTACGAACGCTTGCGGTAGGCTCGGTGAGGTAACCATTTAGCAAGCATGCGCGTTCTCTATTTCGTATTTGTGTTACATTGGTTAGTTAGGGTGGCACGCTTATCACTGGGCGCCTAACACGCGGTGATCATATCTTAAACGCGTTCGCTGTTGCGAATGAGTGCGGTGTTCGCGTTTATCTAGCGTTTGTTATTTTCCTTGATGTTCTGATTGTTGTTGCTTGCTGTGCCTTTTGCTACTGTTGTGCTCTGTCCTGCTTGGTCTTGTGTCTGTTGGCAATCGCCAGTCTTGCGATTGCATTCATACTTTGTTTCTGCTGATGTGTGTTCACCGTCGCTGGGTGGCAACTAGATTGGTGGACACACATTAATTCTGTCTCTGTGCTCTCTATCTTTTAGGGCTATCTTGCCCGGCATTGCTTTGACTCGTACAATTCCCACCTGGCATCTGTGGCCGTGCAGAGGCGGTGCTCGTCTGCACTCCACAGCTCCATCTGCCGGTGGGAATTACCCTCTACAGGTGCATTGCACCCAAGCTGGGTTCTATCAAATTACACGCTTATGGAGGATTTCCACAGTGTCAGCGCGCATCTTGTGCGCTGACCACGGAAATAATTCTCCAATCGTTACTCCAGCTATGCTAAGTTTGAGAACCCTGCCATTAACAGTGAAGAAGGGCTGCAGTTTACAATTTCACGAAAAATGTGTTTTTAACTCCACCCACTTTTTGTAACCTGGACACACAGCCACTACTCAATCACCAAGTTTGTGAGCTTTTGGGTTCCTGGCATCAAAATTGTGCTAATGGAAGCAGTTTATCCAGCAAAGAAATCTGGCTGTTTTTGGCTCTGCCCCTTTACTGAATTTGAACCCCAGACACTTAATGACCGTCTGTAGCAGGTTTGAGGCCTCTGCCATTAACAGTGTAAGAATGGCTGCAGTTTCAATATTCCCCTTGAAAATCAAAAGGTGATTTTTGATTGGCTGCTGTAGGCTCCACCCACTTTCCTGAATATTAGTCCCTCACTGTCACCCAGTGGCCAACTGTGTGACGTTTGAGAACCCTGCCAATAACAGAATGGCTGAAATCCATTTAACAAATCTGATTGGCTGTTTGTGGCTCCACCCCCTGAATGTGGACCCCAGTCACCCAATGACTGACTGTGTCAGGTTTGAGGCCTCTGCCATTAGCAGTGTAAGAATGGTAGCAATGTGAATATTCCCCTTGAAAATCAATAGGTACATTTTGATTGGCTGTTGTAGGCTCCACCCACATTTGTAAATATTCATCCCAGTCACCCAGTGGCCAATTGTGTAAAGTTTGTGAACCCTGCCATGTTAAAAATTTAGTTGTTGGCACCGCCCACTTTTTCTAACCTTGACATACAGTCACTCAATTATCAACTTTATCAGCTTTGGGGTCCTTGGTATCAATACTTTGTTTATTCCCATTTAAAAATAAACAAATCTTATTGGCTGTTTGTGGCTCTGCCCCCTTTCTGAATTTGGGCCCTAGTCATCCAGTAACCAACTGTATCAGGTTTGAGGCATCTGCTTTTAACAGTATAAGAGAATGGTAGCAGCTAAAATATTCCCTTTGAAAATCAAAAGGTGAATTTTTATTGGCTGTTGTAGGCTCCACCCACCTTCCAAATTCTTAATCTCAGTCACCCAATGACCAACTGTGCAAAGTTTGAGAACCCTGCCATTAACGATGTTAGAATGGCTGCAGTTTATACTTTCCCAGTAAAAGTTTTTGACTCACTTTGGCCCACTTTTTGTAACCTTGACACACAGTCACTCAATGACCACGTTTGTGAGCTTTCAGGTTCCTGGCATCAAAAATGTGTGAATGGAAGCAGTTTATCCACCAAGGAAATCTGATTGGCTATATGTGGCCAAACCCCTTTAGTGAATTTGGAATTTGGGGGCCACAGACAGCAATACAGATTTATTTGCTGGATAAACTGCTTCCATTCACACATTTTTGATGCCAGGAACCTGAAAGCTCACAAAATTGGTCATTGAGTGACTGTGTGACAAGGTTACACAAAGTGGGCGGAGTCAAAAACAAATTTTGCTGGGAAAATATAAACTGCAGCTATTTTTACACTGTTAATGGCAGGGTTGTCAAACTTTGCACAGTTGGTCATTGGGTGAATGAGATTAAGATTTTGGAAAGTGAAACTTTTGATTTTTAAAGGGAATATTTAAACTGCTACCATTCTTATACTGTTAAAAGCAGATGCCTCAATCCTGGTACAGTTGGTTACTGGGTGACTGGGGTTCAAATTCAGAAAGGGTTGGAGCCACAAATAGCCAATCAGATATACAAAGTATTGATACCAAGGACCCCAAAGCTGATAAACTTGGTAATTGAGTGACTATATGTCAAGGTTACAAAAAGTGGGCAGTGCCAGAAGCTTAATTTTTTACATGGCAGGGTTCCCAAACGTGACACAATTGGCCACTGGGTGCCTGGGATTATTATTCAGAAATGTGGTTGGAGCCTACAACAGCCAATCAAAATTCCCCTATTAATTTTCATGGGGAATATTTACATTGCTACCATTCTTACACTGTTAATGGTAGAGACCTTAAACCTGATACAGTCAGTAATTGGGTGACTGGGGACAAATTCACTAAGGGAGGTGGAGGCACAAACAGCCAATCATATTTGTTAGATTGATTTCAGCCATTCTGTTATTGGCAGGGTTCTCAAACTTGACACAGTTGGCCACTGGGTGACTAGGATTAATATTCAGGAAAGTGGGTGGAGCGTACAGCAGCCAATCAAAATTCATCTTTTGATTTTCAAGGGGAATATTTACATTGCTGCCATTATTGCACTGTTAATGGCACAGATTATTATACAGATAAGTGGGTGGAGCCTAAAAAAGCCAATCAGAATTCACCAGTTGATTTTCAAGGGGAATATTTAATTGCTGCCATTCTTGCACTGTTAATGAATGATACAGTTGGTCATTGGGTCACTGGGGTTCAAATTCAGAAAAGGGGATAGAGCAGGCATGGGCAAACTTGGCCCTCCTGCTGTTGAGGAACTACAAGTCCCACAATGCATTGCATGAGTCTGACAGCCACAGTCATCACTCATAAAGGCAAATGCATTGTGGGATTTGTAGTTCCTTAACAGCTGGAGGGCCAAGTTTGCCCATGCCTGGGATAGAGCCACAAACTGCCAATCAGATGTGTTTCATTTCACTGGGAAAATACAAATTATTGATGCTAAGGACCAAAAGATCACAAACATGGTCATTGAGTGACTGTGTGTCCAGGTTACAAAAAGTGGGCGGAGCCAAAAGCAAATTTCACTGGGAAAATGTAAACTGCAGCCCTTCTTCACTGTTAATGGCAGGGATCTCAAACTTTGCCAAGATGGTCACTGGGTGACTAAGATAAATATTCAGGGAAGTGGGTGGAGCCTATCATAGCCAATCAAAATTCACCTGTTGATTTTCAAGGGGAATATTTAAATTGCTGCTATTTTAACACTGGTAATAGCAGATGCCTCAAACTTGCTATAGTTGGTCATTGGGTGACTGGGATTCAAATGTTGGAGAGGGGCGCAGCCACAAACAGCCAATCTGATTTGTTTAATTTCTATGGGAATATACAAATTATTAATGCCAAAGACCCCAAATCTCACAAACTTGGTCATTGAGCGTTCGTGCATTAGGGTTAGAAAAAGTGGGCGGAGCCAAAACCGGTCAAATACATACACGGGCAGGCAGTTCCAGGTCATTAGTGGGCGGAGACAAATACAAATTTCACTGGGAAAATGTATACTGCAGCCATTCTTACACTGTTAATGGCAGGGTTCTCAAACTTTGCACAGTTGGTCACTGGGTGACTGGGATTAATATTCAGAAAAGTGGGTGGAGCCTACAAAAGTGAATCAAACTTCACCTATTGCTTGTCAAGGGGAATATTTAATTGCTGCCATTCTTGCACTGTTAATGGCACAGGCCTCAAACCTGCTACAGTTGGTCATTGGGTGACTGGAGTTCAAATTCAGAAAAGGGGGTCGAGCCACAAACAGCTAATCAGATTTTTTTTCATTTCAATGCAAATTATTGATTCCAAAGACCGCAAAGCTCACTGTAACGACCGGTGTAACACAGAGAGGGTCTGATTATTGGTGATCTGCAGTATCACCGATAATCAGATATATTACTAACCTCTGGACACCTGAGTGATATGAGTGTTTGGTGCAACAGTAATACGTTGAGAACAACGTCAGGAGAACAAGTACAAAGGCAGTAAGGAATACTGCACTAGAGAATGAGTACCGTTCAGCAGCCTGAGAATCTCCCGCAGGAAGGAGTCAGACTGGGAGAGGAAAGGACCAGAGCGTGAGTGACACCAATAGGAGGATGTCACTGACTGATCTGTGAACTATCTCTTAACTGAGGAGATAGTTCTCAAGGTTGGGCAAGCCAGGTCGGCAACACACGGACATACAAAGTACAAAGACAGGAGGCTGATTCGGTAATCCTAAGGCACGCATGGTTTGGCAACAGAGTATCAGATATAGCGAAGTACCAAATCAGTGAACAGAAGAGTGGTCAGGAAAGCATTAAGTCATAACAGATAATGAACAATGCCTAGTCTTGGGTGTGAGCTCCGTGATCATCAACACCCTGGAACTAGTCTGACATATAACAGAATGATAATACAAGTCCCTAGTCTTGGGTGTGAGGTCCGTGATCATCAACACCCTGGAACTAGTCTGAAGTATAACAGAATGGTAACACAAGTCCCTAATCTTGAGTGTGAGGTCCGTGATCATCAACACCTTGAAACTAGTCCGAAGTATAACAGAATGGTAACACAAGTCCCTAATCTTGGGTGTGAGGTCCTTGATCATCAACGCCCTGGAACTAGTCTGAAGTATAACAGAATGATAACACAGATTCTGACAATAAGGTCTGAGTGCTTCCACGTAGTGATCGCAACGGCAGACAACCAGCGAATGACCAGCATCCGGTATATATAGCACAGCGCTCTCCAGCGCCTCCCCTAAGTGCTGGACCAATGGGAACTGGTTGAATCGTCAGCTGACCGGCTTGGTCAGCTGACTCCCTTCTGGCTGTCATAAAAGTTCTGCCTCTCAACGCGCGCACACGTCCTTCTGAACCTGTGTGGACTATCAGTCCCAGCCACACCAGAGATGTGTTGCGTTCCACCCGCCGCACTGGACGCGGAACCAGCCGCACCGCTATCAGGGCATGCGGCGGTTTCTCCGCGTTCAACCATACTGGCAGATGTAGGCCCCCCCGAGGAGTGGACTCCGGACAGCTCCTACCCGGTTTCTCAGGATGTAGGGCGTGGAACTCCCTCTTTAATTCATCTGCATGCATGCGGCAATCAGGTACCCATGTTCTTTCCTCAATGCCATAACCCTTCCAGTGAACCAAATACTGTACTGAGTTCTGTACAATACGTGAGTCTAAAATCTTTTCCACTTCATACTCAGGTTGGTCATCCACCATCACAGGGGGAGGAGGAGTGGAATCAACATGCACTGCTGGCTTAAGCAGGGATACATGGAATGATCTCACACTCGCATACTGGCAGGAAGAGCAATGGCATAAGTAAAATTGTTGATTTTCCTGGTTACTGGGAAAGGACCCACGAATCTGGGTCCTAGCTTGGGTGAAGGCTGTTTTAGGGCCAAATGACGAGTGGACACCCAGACCAAGTCTCCTGGCCGGAACTTCCACTCTATGGAACGTTTCTTGTCAGCTTGTCCTTTCTGACTCTGAAAAGCCTTCTCTAGATTCTTTTTCACAATTCCCCAAATGTTTTTAAATGACTTTTGCCAAGCCTCCAGAGCTGGAAACGGAGTAAAAGCTACTGGCAATGGGGATAACCTAGGCAACCTTCCTGTTACCACCTGGAATGGAGAGAATCCAGGAGAAGAGCTTTTCAAATTATTGTGTGCAAATTCTGCAAACGGCAAGAACTTGACCCAAGCAGTCTGTGCATCCGCAACATAACACCTTAGAAACTGTTCCAGAGATTGATTAATTCTCTCGGTCTGACCATTGGTCTGTGGGTGGTAGCCAGACGAAAACGAAAGTTCCATGCCCAGCTGATGACAGAATGCCCTCCAAAATTTAGAAACAAATTGGACTCCCCGATCTGACACTATATTTTCCGGAATACCATGTAGCCGGAAGATATGCAGGATGAAGAGATCGGCCAACTCCTGGGCCGAGGGGAGTCCTTTCAGGGGCTCAAAATGGGCCATTTTACTGAATCTGTCGACTACCACCCAAATGACAGACATGCCCTCAGACTTCGGGAGTTCGCCCACAAAATCCATGGACAAATGGGTCCATGGTTCACTCGGGGTGGGTAAAGGCTGCAATGTTCCTACAGGTGCCTGACGGGAGGGTTTACTTCTTGCACACACTGCACATTCTCTCACATACTCCTTGCAGTCAGTTGCCAATGAAGGCCACCATGCACGCCTAGCAACAAGGTCCTGTGTTCTGGTGGCACCAGGATGTCCAGCATTGTTGTGGGAGTGGAACATCTGCAATATCTGGAGGCGGAATGGCAACGGTGCTGTCTCTGGCTCAAAACATCTGGATAAAGCGTCTGCTTTAATGTTTTTACTACCCGGGGTATACGTAATTATAAATCTGAATCTCGAGAAAAACAGTGACCACCGAGCCTTTCGGGGACTCAATCTCTTAGCCCCCTCGATGTATTCCAAATTTTTGTGATCAGTGTAAATTGTAATTATATGTTCTGCTCCCTCTAGCCAATGACGCCATTCTTCAAAGGCCAATTTAATGGCTAGGAGCTCCCTGTTGCCTATGTCATAGTTTTTCTCTGCGGGTGAAAATCTACGAGAGAAATAGGCACACGGGTGTAACCTTCCCTGCAACCCAGAACGCTGAGACAACACAGCCCCTACCCCAACCTCTGAGGCATCTACCTCCACAATAAAGGGATAGGAGATGTCAACGTGTCTCAAAATGGGTGCAGTACAAAACAATTCCTTCAGGGTGGAGAAAGCAGCAAGAGCTTCGGAGGACCAGTGGTTAGTATCTGACTGCCCCTTTCTTTGTGAGGCTGGTGAGGGGTGCGATGACTGTGGAGTACCCCTTTATGAACCTTCTATAGTAGTTAGCAAACCCCAAGAATCTCTGGAGAGCCTTCAGTCCCACCGGCTGAGGCCACTCCAGAACAGCAGAGACCTTGGCAGGGTCCATAGAAAGGCCCGAGGTAGAAATTATGTACCCCAGAAAGGTGACAGATGTTACCTCAAAAATGCATTTCTCCAACTTGGCATATAACATGTTTTGTCTTAGCTTGCACAACACAAACCTGACATGATCTCTATGCTCTGAGAGGTTGGCTGAGAAGATTAGTATATCATCCAAATATAAATACAGATAATTACAAAGTGCGCTCCTCACTGTTAATTCCCTCAATTCTGTATCTTTCCTGATGCGCTATGCTCAGTAAGGGTTGTATAACTATTCAAATATAAAATGATGTCAGCGCTCAACAGGTACTTCTCATAGCAAGTTAACTTACAAACATCAGCCTTTTAACCAATATGCATAGTTTGATACCAATCATCTATCCCACAACAATCCACATATTTTTGTGCTCTTATGGTGGAAAGAAAAGATTTTCCTTATTTTTTGCCTTCCACCCTCCCAATATAAATACCCCAAACTTCAGTCCACAGATTTGTGTCAAAAGTCCAAGTTTTCAGGTCCCACTACAGTGTGAGCTGAGGATATCATACACAACACACCGATCCTTAGGAATCCACTATTAGTGCAACAGTTACGCTCACTAGATTGTAGTGCCAATCGTGACAGTTGGCATAAATCACATTCGGCCCAGCCAGTTACAATCTTCAGGTCTCCTAAACTTGCATCGATTTTTTCAGCATTATTTCAATCAGTTCATGCCAAAAGAAAAAAAGAGAGACGGCTCCTTTGGTGCAATACGTCAATCCTCAATTTTACACCTCCTTTGTGCCACACACTCCTTCACCATTGAGCACCCAGTGCCTTTAATGTGCTTCCCAGGTACCAATTCCAAATGCTAGCCCCTTGCCAGATACTATGGCTGACCATCACAACCAGCATCAGAGTTGATTAAGCTGTACTGCAATCCTCAGAGTGGCATTCTCAGCATGACTCCACCTTAAACTCAGACAGATACTTCCATATTATAATACCGTTTTATTCTCAGTAAAAATCGTATAAAATTGTACTCACAAACATGAATAAAATATGCGCATATCAGTAAAATCCTCAAGGCTCAGCGTCCCTCTCCGTGGATAGGCTCCGCCCAACTAGTTTCGTCATAAATGACTCATCAGGGGCATGGTCATCCACTAGAGGGGACGCTATTTATCTTAAAAAATCCTCCTTCCTTCATGTTAAGGTGCCGCCCATTGACTTCCTCTAACCTCATTGGAGGTTTCGATTGGCCTGTAATCATGCCACTCTAACTCACCCTTCTTCCGTATACCTATAGTCACTCCCCGCCCTGTATTCTCTCTTGGTAATTCCGTAGAGTTACGGAAAGGGATCCTGCGCATGCACCCCATTCTCCCACTACTATGCGTGCGCAACCTCTATTCTGAGAGGCCAGTATGTTCTCCGTATGTACAGGTTTCCGCCCCCCTCACTTCCCATTGGCCCTTCGCTCTCATCTTAACCCTCGTCCGTACAGCCCGGGGCGTTACCAAGGCAACCATTACGCTAACACCCGCCAGCCATGGATGCAATTATAATGCATCCTATGATACCTAGATCTTCCTCCACGCCGGGGTAATATCAGCTCCCATCGCTCTCTATCAACCCCCATGCTAGCATTAATCGGGTGCTCCCCTCTCATCTCTAGTGTACTCTCAATCTTAAAGAGAACCCGAGGTGGGTTTGAAGAATGTTATCTGCATACAGAGGCTGGATCTGCCTATACAGCCCAGCCTCTGTTGCTATCCCAAACCCCCCTAAGGTCCCCCTGCACTCTGCAATCCCTCATAAATCACAGCCACGCTGCTGACAAACAGCTTGTCAGAGCTGGCTGTGTTTATCTCTATACTGTCAGTCTGCTGCTCTCCCCGCCTCCTGCAGAACTCCAGTCCCCGCCTGCATCCCTTCCCTCCCTGCTGATTGGAGGGAAGAGACGGAGGCAGGGACCGGAGCTACGCAGGAGGCGGGGGAGCAGCTGAGACTGACACTACAGATGTAAACACAGCCTCAGAGCACGGCTGTGATTTATGAGGGATTGCAGAGTGCAGGGGGACCTTAGTGGGGTTTGCGATAGCAACAGAGGGTGGGCTGTATAGGCAGATCCAGCCTCTGTATGCAAATAACATTCTTTAAACACACCTCGGGTTCTCTTTAACCACACAGCAATTGCTGCAATTTAACATGGGATTTGTAGTCCGCGTGCCCACCTTAACATATAAGGTATTCATATACATCATACACCATAACATCACAGATACCACAATTACAACACAATTACAAAATACAGGCAACTTATTTTTCGTATCCCCACTCCATATGTAAGACATCCCTAGAAAATTCAAACTTTATATACTCTCAATCATTTCAATCATCAGATATAAAACAGTTGATGTCCAACTCGACATTCAATCCCCCTGGTTTCATAGTCTTTAGGTCGTATATCCAGCGAGTTTCCATTTTGGAGATCTCCCTAATTTTGTGACATCCCCTCCAGTTAGTGGTTAATTTTTGGGTACCTTGGAAGGTGAGTAAACGGGGGTTTCTAGAGTGTTTCTCATCAAAGTGTTTAGACACACTATGGCCCTGCAGGCCTTTAGCAATATTGTTAATGTGTTCCCCCACCCGTGCCTTTAGGGACCTTTTTGTTCTCCCCACATATTGTAGCCCACATGGGCATCCTAACAGGTATACCACATGGGTGCTACAGCAGTGTATGAACTCTCGAATTTTGTAATTTTTTCCAGTGATCTGACTTGTCATAGTCTGTGTCCTAATACCCCGTGCTCTTTCACATACAGTACAGTGCCCACAAGGGTAAAACCCCACCTGTCCCCACATATCTGTCCTATTATGCACCCTGGGGCCTTCTATGTAGGTCTTCACCAGCTGACGTTGCAAATTATCTGCTTTTCTGTAAATAAATTTGGGTTTTACCGGTAAAGCAGCCCCCAGTACTGGGTCATTCCTCAGTAACCCCCAGTGTCTTTTGATTACCTTTTCCATTTCTCTGTATTGGGAATTGTAATCCATAATCATCGCATATTCACAACCATTGCTATAACCTACATTATCCCTCCCCACTCCTCTTCTCCCCTTTAAAAAGCTGTCTCTACTGCATTGCAAGACCTCATTTGCTGTTCTTTCTAGTTCAACCCGCTCATAACCTTTTTCTACAAATTTCTCAATCAGCATACCTGCCTGCATGATATAATCAGTATCCCTAGTACAATTCCTCCGAATCCTACATAGTTGGCCCTTAGGGATATTCTGAAGCCATCTGGGGTGGTGGCAGCTTTCAACTGGAATGTAGGAATTCCTATCAGTTTTTTTAAAAGCTGGTGAAAACCTACATAGAAGGCCCCAGGGTGCATAATAGGACAGATATGTGGGGACAGGTGGGGTTTTACCCTTGTGGGCACTGTACTGTATGTGAAAGTGCACAGGGTATTAGGACACGGACTACGACAAGTCAGATCACTGGAAAAAATTACAAAATTCGAGAGTTCATACACTGCTGTAGCACCCATGTGGTATACCTGTTAGGATGCCCATGTGGGCTACAATATGTGGGGAGAACAAGAAGGTCCCTAAAGGCACGGGTGGGGGAACACATTAACAATATTGCTAAAGGCCTGCAGGGCCATAGTGTGTCTAAACACTTTGATGAGAAACACTCTAGAAACCCCCGTTTACTCACCTTCCAAGGTATCCAAAAATTAACCACTAACTGGAGGGGATGTCACAAAATTAGGGAGATCTCCAAAATGGAAACTCGCTGGATATACGAACTAAAGACTATGAAACCAGGGGGATTGAATGTCGAGTTGGACATCAACTGTTTTATATCTGATGATTGAAATGATTGAGAGTATATAAAGTTTGAATTTTCTAGGGATGTCTTACATATGGAGTAGGGATACGAAAAATAAGTTGCCTGTATTTTGTAATTGTGTTGTAATTGTGGTATCTGTGATGTTATGGTTTATGATGTATATGAATACCTTATATGTTAAGGTGGGCACGCGGACTACAAATCCCATGTTAAATTGCAGCAATTGCTGTGTGGTTAAGATAGAGAGTACACTAGAGATGAGAGGGGAGCACCCGATTAATGCTAGCATGGGGGTTGATAGAGAGCGATGGGAGCTGATATTACCCCGGCGTGGAGGAAGATCTAGGTATCATAGGATGCATTATAATTGCATCCATGGCTGGCGGGTGTTAGCGTAATGGTTGCCTTGGTAACGCCCCGGGCTGTACGGACGAGGGTTAAGATGAGAGCGAAGGGCCAATGGGAAGTGAGGGGGGCGGAAACCTGTACATACGGAGAACATACTGGCCTCTCAGAATAGAGGTTGCGCACGCATAGTAGTGGGAGAACGGGGTGCATGCGCAGGATCCCTTTCCGTAACTCTACGGAATTACCAAGAGAGAATACAGGGCGGGGAGTGACTATAGGTATACGGAAGAAGGGTGAGTTAGAGTGGCATGATTACAGGCCAATCAAAACCTCCAATGAGGTTAGAGGAAGTCAATGGGCGGCACCTTAACATGAAGGAAGGAGGATTTTTAAGATAAATAGCGTCCCCTCTAGTGGATGACCATGCCCCTGATGAGTCATTTATGACGAAACTAGTTGGGCGGAGCCTATCCACGGAGAGGAACGCTGAGCCTTGAGGATTTTACTGATATGCGCATATTTTATTCATGTTTGTGAGTACAATTTTATACGATTTTTACTGAGAATAAAACGGTATTATACTATGGAAGTATCTGTCTGAGTTTAAGGTGGAGTCATGCTGAGAATGCCACTCTGAGGATTGCAGTACAGCTTAATCAACTCTGATGCTGGTTGTGATGGTCAGCCATAGTATCTGGCAAGGGGCTAGCATTTGGAATTGGTACCTGGGAAGCACATTAAAGGCACTGGGTGCTCAATGGTGAAGGAGTGTGTGGCACAAAGGAGGTGTAAAATTGAGGATTGACGTATTGCACCAAAGGAGCCGTCTCTCTTTTTTTCTTTTGGCATGAACTGATTGAAATAATGCTGAAAAAATCGATGCAAGTTTAGGAGACCTGAAGATTGTAACTGGCTGGGCCGAATGTGATTTATGCCAACTGTCACGATTGGCACTACAATCTGGTGTGCATAACTGTTGCACTAATAGTGGATTCCTAAGGATCGGTGTGTTGTGTATGATGTGGGCAGCATGGTGGTGTAGTGGTCAGCGCTCTCGCCTTGCAGCGCTGGGTCCCCAGTTCGAATACCAGCCAGGTCAACCTCTGCAAGGAGTTTGTATGTTCTCCCCGTGTCTGCGTGGGTTTCCTCCGGGCACTCCGGTTTCCTCCCACATCCCAAAAACATACAGATAAGTTAATTGGCTTCCCCCTAAAATTGGCCCTAGACTACAATACATACACTACACGATATAGACATGACTATGATAGGGACTAGATTGTGCGCTCCTCCGAGGGACAGTTAATGACAAGACTATATATACTCTGTACAGCGCTGCGGAAGATGTCGGCGCTATATAAATACTAAATAATAATAATAATGATATCCTCAGCTCACACTGTAGTGGGACCTGAAAACTTGGACTTTTGACACAAATCTGTGGACTGAAGTTTGGGGTATTTATATTGGGAGGGTGGAAGGCAAAAAAATAAGGAAAATCTTTTCTTTCCACCATAAGAGCACAAAAATATGTGGATTGTTGTGGGATAGATGATTGGCATCAAACTATGCATATTGGTTAAAAAGCTGATGTTTGTAAGTTAACTTGCTATGAGAAGTACCTGTTGAGCGCTGACATCATTTTATATTTGAATCATCCAAATATACCAGGACAAATTTGCCTAAAACCTCTCTGAACACCTCATTAATGAGCTCCTGAAAGATGGCCGGGGCGTTACACAACCCGAAGGGCATCACCAGGTACTCGTAATACCCATCGGGTATGTTAAAGGCCGTCTTCCATTCATCGCCCTCTCTGATCCGTACCAGGTTGTATGCACCCCGCAAATCCAACTTTGAGAAAATCTTAGCATTGGTGACCTAAGTAAATAAATCGTCTATCAAAGGCAATGGATAGCGATTTTTTACTGTGATTTTATTCAGGCCCAGATAATCAATGCACGGCCGAAGGCCTCCGTCTTTTCAGTTTACAAAAAAGAAACCTGCTCCAGCAGGCGACCAAGAAGGGCGAATGAACCCTTTAGCTAAGTTTTCACGGATATTTTTCTGCATGGCCAACTTTTCGGGCCCAGATAAATTGTAGAGATGACCTCTAGGGGGCATACAACCAGACCAGAGATCAATAGGACAATCGAAAGGGCGGTGTGGAGGAAGTTTATCGGCCGATTTAGGACAAAACACGTCTGCAAACTCAGAATACTGATCTGGCAATCCTTCCACGTGAATCTTGGTCTCACCCAAGGTTACCTTCGCTAAACAATGATGAAAACAATGGGAAGACCAGCTTGTTAGCTGACCGGTGGCCCAGTTAATCTGAGGAGAGTGAAGTTGTAACCAAGGCATGCCAAGAATGATCGTGGAGGTTGTCATTCGTAACACAAAAAAAAAACAAATTTTCTCTATGCAACACCCAGATAGTGACTCCCACTTCTGGAGTCTGTGACAGAGGACTGTTACCCTGTAGAGGGGAATAATCTACTGCAGTAACCTGTATCTGTGGTCTTACCGGGGTGATCGGAATACCCAATTTTTTTGCAAATTCAAAATCCATAAAATTAGCCGCTGAGTCAATGAAGGCTTCAGTGACTTCAGACCTATCTTCCCACGAAATAGTACAGGGAAGAAGCAAACGTTTATCATCTAGGGGTAAAAATTGCACGCCTAGGGTATTACCCCCGACTACACCTAGGCAATAGCGTTTCCCGACTTCTTAGGGCAATTCTGCACTCTATGACCCCCTCTCCACAATAAAGACAGAGATGCTCTGATATTCTGCGTTTCCGCTCCACTTGAGACAACTTTGACCGACCAATCTGCATTGGCTCCAGTGGAGGTGAAGCGGGTGGAGGTGGACTCACTGGGGGTGCAGCTTGGGACTCCATTCTCACAGGTTTTTACCCCGGGTCTGTCTCTGATAGCGCAGCCGGCGATCTATCCTGATGGCCGATGAAATGGCCTCATCGATGGACTTAGGTTCCGGCTGACTTAACATAAGATCGGAGACCTCGTCTGACAACACTGATAAAAAACATTCTAAAAGGGCAAATGTGTCCCACCGGGCCGATACTGACCATCTCCTAAATTCAGCAGCATAATCTTCAACCGGACTCATGCCTTGACGTAAAAGTTTGAGCTTCCGCTCAGAAGTCGAGGCAATGTCCGGATAGTTGTAAATTATAGCCATAGCTTTAAAAAATTCCTCTACAGAGGTTAGGGCCTGGTGACTGATGGGAAGGCTATACGCCCAGGTCTGAGAATCGCCAGATAACAAGGTTTTAATAAAGGTAACCCTTTGGGCCATAGTTCCTGAAGAATTAGGTCTAAACTCAAAGTATGATAACACTCTACTTCTAAAATTTCGGAAGTCAGATCTGTGACCAGAAAATTTTTCAGGTACAGGCATACGTATGTCTGTGCTAGGAGGAGATCGCACATCCTTCACAGCCATCTGGAGGGTTTGTATAGATCCAGACAAAGCGTCAATTAACGTCTGGTGGCTGCCCAGCACTATATTGATGTTTTCCACAGAAGTGGTAAGTGTGCCCAGACGGCTGGTGAGTGCGTCCATTTGCATTTGGTCTGCCATTCTGTAACGATCGGTGTAACACAGAGAGGGTCTGATTATTGGTGATCTGCAGTATCACCGATAATCAGATATATTACTAACCTCTGGACACCTGAGTGATATGAGTGTTTGGTGCAACAGTAATACTTTGAGAACAATATCAGGAGAACAGGTACAAAGGCAGTAAGGAATGCTGCACTAAAGAATGAGTACCTTTCAGCAGCCTGAGAATCTCCCGCAGGGAGGAGTCAGACTGGGAGTGGAAAGGACCAGAGCGTGAGTGACACCAATAGGAGGATGTCACTGACTGATCTGTGAACTATCTCTTAACTGAGGAGATAGTTCTCAAGGTCGGGCAAGCCAGGTCGGCAACACACAGACATACAAAGTACAAAGACAGGAGGCTGATTCGGTAATCCTAAGGCACGCATGGTTTGGCAACAGAGTATCAGATATAGCGAAGTACCGAATCAGTGAACAGAAGAGTGGTCAGGAAAGCAGTAAGTCATAACAGATAATGAACAATGCCTAGTCTTGGGTGTGAGCTCCGTGATCATCAACACCCTGGAACTAGTCTGACATATAACAGAATGATAACACAAGTCCCTAGTCTTGGGTGTGAGGTCCGTGATCATCAACACCCTGGAACTAGTCTGAAGTATAACAGAATGGTAACACAAGTCCCTAATCTTGGGTGTGAGGTCCTTGATCATCAACACCCTGGAACTAGTCTGAAGTATAACAGAATGATAACACAGATTCTGACAATAAGGTCTGAGTGCTTCCACGTAGTGATCGCAACGGCAGACAACCAGCGAATGACCAGCACCCGGTATATATAGCACAGCGCTCTCCAGCGCCTCCCCTAAGTGCTGGACCAATGGGAACTGGTTGAATCTTCAGCTGACCGGCTTGGTCAGCTGACTCCCTTCTGGCTGTCATAAAAGTTCTGCCTCTCAGCGCGCGCACGCGTCCTTCTGAACCTGTGTGGACTATCAGTCCCAGCCACACCAGACATGTGTTGCGTACCACCTGCCGTGCTGGATGCGGAACCAGCCGCACCGCTATCAGGGCATGCGGCGGTTTCTCCGCGTTCAACCATACTGGCAGATGTAGGCCTACGCGTGCAAACCGCCGCATTGGATGCGGAATCAGCTGCCTTGTTCTGAGTGCACGCGGCGGCTTTTCCGCGTTTTCTCACACTCACAAACTTGGCCATTGAGTAACTGTGTGTTAGGGTTAGAAAAAGTGGGCGGAGCCAACACTAGCCAAATACATTCCTGGGCAACGCCGGGCAATCAGCTAGTGTCTAATATAAACAAAATGTTTTAGCTTCGGTAATTAAAACAATTTGATGAAAATTTCACTGCCTGAAATTATAACCTACCCTATACTGGAAAGTCTCAGAGCAATATTTTAAAGATGTACCCTAACTTCACAGTTTACACTGAAATATGTTGCATAGCACACTCAAACATGTAATCAACTTGGGTGTTTGTTACTCGATCAAGCAAAAATGGCTAAACAGATCTAAAAGAAATTTGGCACACATGAAGTACATTACCTAGAATAACATAAAGGATACTTTTTGTCCCCGTAACAAAAAAGTGGGCAGAGACAAATACAAATTTCACTGGGAAAATGTAAACTGCAGCCATTCTTACACTGTTAATGGCAGGGTTCTCAAACTTTGCACAGTTGGTCACTGGGTGACTGGGATTAGTATTCAGAAAAGTGGGTGGAGTCTATAAAAGCCAATCAAAATTCACCTATTGATTTTCACAGGAAATATTTAAATTGCTGTCATTCTTGCACTGTTAATGGCACAAGTCTCAAACCTGGTACAGTTGGTCATTCAGTGATTGGGGTTCAAATTCAGAAAAGGGGCAAAGCCAAAAACAGCCAATCAGATTTGTTTTATTTCAATGCAAACTATTGATGCCAAAGACCTCACAGCTGACAAACTAGGTCATTGAGTAATTGAGTAATTGTGTGTGAGGGTTAGGAAAAGTGGGCGGAGCCAACACCAGCCAACTACAAACCCGAGCAATGCCGGGCCATCAAACTGCAAGGGTTCTAACAATTCAATAAGGACTTCTTACATTCTTGCATGCAAATATAGTATTTGTATCATCTGTGATCCTCATTTTAATACAATCTTGTATTTCTCCAGTGAAGAAAGTGAGGCGAAAGAGATGAAGATGAAGTCAACCATTACGCAGGTTGTGAAATTTGACACAGAGACAGAATCTCTAGGGGACCTAATAAAGGTTTCACAGGCTGACTGTGTCATCACCTCTTGGCTGCTGGATATTGTCCCCCATAATCAAGATGACTACATCAGAAACCTGAGAAAGATGATAGCGCTTTTAAAACCAGGAGGACACATGATCATATTTGGGGTTACAAATATCTCTTATTACACAATCGGGGAGCACAGGTTCCATGCTTTCACGTATGATGAAAATTTTGCAAGAAAGGCACTGGTTGCCGAAGGAATGACCGTTCTCCAAAGTGAAGTTACCCCAAGGAAATCTGAGAGCAATCTAATTGATTATGATGGTGTACTGTTCATGATCGCTTGTAAACAGAAATAGGATAAAGGTGAACAAAATAACAACTGAGTCTAAAGAGCTGGAGACAAATATTGTCTATGTGCTTATAATGTTTTAAGTCTCAGACACAAGATTATTCTGCTTAATTGCTTTCAATGCAAATCAATTTGAGATAAAAAAAAAACACAACTTATAAATGAAAATAATCAATAAAATCCTTCTAAACTGCTGTATGTCTAATCTTTAGAGTTCTCAAGTAGTGCACCAACATCACAGGGTGGTTGACCATCCAGGAATCCTACTAATCCTACTAATATAATAAATGGGAAAGTTCGGATGTTTGGATGTTTATTACTCGATCACGCAAAAATGGCTGAACGGATTTGAATGAAATTTGGCACACACATAGTACATTACCTGGAATAAAGTATCGGATACTTTTTATTCCCAGAATCGAAAAGGGGGCGGAGACAAATACAAATGTCATTGGAAAATGTAAACTGCAGCCATTCTTAAGGCTCATACACACATCAGACCATAGTCTTTTGAAAATGAAAGATCACAGATCTGTTTTACCCCCTTCCATGTAGTATGAGAGCCATACTCTACACAGTCTATTCTATGGAGCTGAACTCCCCATCAGAAAAAAAAACTTTGCAAGATGCTGCACACACAGATGCTGTACAGACACAAAAGATCTGTAGCTGCAAAAGATCTGTTCCTGCCAAAAATCCAACCCTGCAAATTGCAATGATAGTCTATGAGAACTGCAGATCATCGTACACACATGATTTAACTGACATTCATCTGCAGATCAGATCCACCAGGTTGGATTTTCAGATCTGCAGATCTGTCAGTTAAATCATGTGTGTATGATGATCTGCAGATCTCATAGACTATCATTGCAATTTGCAGGGTTGGATTTTTGGCAGGAACAGATCTTTTGCAGCTACTGATCTTTTGTGTCTGTACAGCATCTGTGTGTGCAGCATCTTGCAAAGTTTTTTTTCTGATGGGGAGTTCAGCTCCATAGAATAGACTGTGTAGGTATGGCTCTCATACTACATGGAAGGGGGTAAAACTGGTCTGTGATCTTTCA
Organism: Hyperolius riggenbachi; assembly: GCF_040937935.1. NCBI lineage: Eukaryota > Metazoa > Chordata > Amphibia > Anura > Hyperoliidae > Hyperolius > Hyperolius riggenbachi. Next base: position 359,046,563 of record NC_090651.1, on the reverse strand, counting down.
TTTTCCAAAGACCATGGTCTGATGTGTGTATGCACCCTTACACTGTTAATGGTAGAGTTCTCAAACTTTGCACAGTTGGTCGTTGAGTGATTGGGATTAATATTCAGAAAAGTGGGTGGAGCCTATAAAAGCCAATCAAAATTCACCTATTGATTTTCAAAGGGAATATGTAATTGCTGCCATTCTTGCACTGTTAATGGCACACGCCTCAAACCTGGTACAGTTGATCATTGGGTTACTGGGGTTCAATTTCAGAAAGGGGGTGGAGCCACAAACAGCTAATCAGATTTGTTTAATTCCAATGCAAATTATTGATGACAAACACAGCAAAGCTCACAAACTTGGTAATTGAGTAATTGATTAATTGTGTGTGAGGGTTAGAAAAGTGAGCACAGCCAACACCAGCCAAATACATAAGCGGGCAACAGGGGGTCATAAGTGGGCGGAGACAAATACAAATTTTACTAGGAAAATGTAAACTGCAGCCAATCTTACACTGTTGATAGTAGGTTTCTCAAACTTTGCACAATTGGTCATTGGTTGACTGGTAATAATATTCAGAAAGGTGGGAGCCTACAAAAGCCAATCAAAATTCACCTATTGATTTTCAAGGGGAATATGTAATTGCTGCCATTCTTGCACTGTTCATGGCACAAGCCTTAAACCTGGTACAGTTGGTCATTGGGTGACTGGGGTTCAAATTTAGACAAAGGGGTGGAGCCACAAACAGCCAATCAGATTTGTTTAATCTCAATGCAAATTATTGATGCCAAAGACCGCAAAGCGCACAAACTTGGTCATTGAGTAATTGTGTGTTAGGGTTAGAAAAAGTAGGCGGAGCCAACACCAGCCAAATACATACCTGAAAAATGTCAGGAAATCAGTGGGTGGAGAAAAATACAAATTTCATTGGGAAAATGTAATCTGCAGCCATTCTTACACTGTTAATGGTAGGGTTCTCAAACTTTACACAGTTGGTCACCGGGTGACTGGGATTAATATTCAGAAAGGTGGGTGGAGTGTACAAAAGCAAATCTAAATCCACCTATTGATTTTTAAGGGGAATATTTAATTGCTGCCATTCTTGCACTGTTATTGGCACAAGCCTCTTGCGCTGTTAATCACCTGTACCTGGTACACTTGGCCATTGGGTGATTTGGATTCAAATTCAGAATAGGGGTGGAGCCACAGCCAATCAGATTTATTTTATTTCAATGCAAATTATTGATGCCAAAGATCGCAAAGCTCACAAACTTGGTCATTAAGTAACTAAGTAATTGTGTGTTAGGGTTAAGAAAAGGGGGCGGGGCCAACACCAGCCAAATACATACCCGGGCAACGCCGGGCACCCAGCTAGTATAATAAATGGGAAAGTTCGGATGTTTGGATGTTTGGATATTTGTTACTCGATCACGCAAAAATGGCTGAACGGATTTGAATGAAATTTGGCACACACATAGTACATTACCTGGAATAAAGTATAGAATACTTTTTATTCCCATAACCAAAAAGGGGGCGGAGACAAATACACATTTCACTGGAAAATGTAAACTGCAGCCATTCTTACACTGTTAATGGCAGGGTTCTCAAACTTTGCACAGTTGGTCATTGGGTGACTGGGATTAATATTCAGAAAAGTGGGTGGAGCCTACAAAAGCCAATCAAAATTCACCTATTGATTTTCAAGGGGAATATTTACATTGCTGACATTCTTGGACTGTTAATGGCACAAGCCTCAAACCTGGTACAGTTGATCATTGGGTGACTGGGGTTCAATTTCAGAAAGGGGTGGAGCCACAAACAGACAATTAGATTTGTTTCATTCCAATGCAAATCATTGATGCCAAACACAGCAAAGCTCACAAACTTGGTCATTGAGTAATTTATTAATTGGGTGTTAGGGTTAGAAAAGTGGGCACAGCCAACACCAGCCAAATACATAAGTGGGCAATGCGGGTTCATAAGTAGGCAGAGACAAATACAAAATTTTACTGGGAAAATGTAAACAGCAGCCATTCTTACACTGTTAATGGTAGGGTTCTCAAACTTTGCAGAGTTGGTTACTGAGTGACTGGGATTAACGTTCAGAAAAGTGGGTGGAGCCTACAAAAGCCAATCAAAAATCACCTATTGATTTTTCAGGGGAATATTTCATTGCTGCCATTCTTGCACTGTTAAAGGCACAAGTCTCAAACCTGGTACAGCTGATCATTGGGTGACTGGGGTTTAAAGTTATAAAAGGGGGTGGAGGACACACACCGCCAATCTGATTTTTTTCATTTTAATGCAGGTTATTAATGCAAAAAAACACCACAAAGCTCACAAACTTGGTCATTAAGTAATTGATTGTGTGTTAGGGTTAGGAAAAGTGGACGCAACCAACACCAGCCAAATACATAATCAGGCAATGCCGGGTCATCAGTAGGCAGAGACAAATACAAATTTCACTGAGAAAATGTAAACTGCAGCCATTCTTACACTGTTAATGGTAGGGTTCTCAAACTTTGCACAATTGGTCACTGGGTGACTGGGATTAATATTCAGAAAAGTGGGTGGAGCCTGCAAAAGCCAATCAAAATTCACCTATTGATTTTCAAGGGGAATATGTAATTGCTATCATTCTTGCACTGTTAATGGCACAAGCCTTAAACCTGGTACAGTTGATCATTGCGTGACTGGGGTTCAAATTCAGAAAAAGGAAGTGGAGCCACAAACAGGCAATCAGATTTGTTTAATCTCAATGCAAATTATTGATGCCAAAGACCGCAAAGCGCACAAACTTGGTCATTGAGTAATTGTGTGTTAGGGTTAGAAAAAGTAGGCGGAGCCAACACCAGCCAAATTGATACCCGAACAATGTCAGGAAATCAGTGGGTGGAGAAAAAATACAAATTTCATTGGGAAAATGTAAACTGCAGCCATTCTTACACTGTTAGTGGTAGGGTTCTCAAACTTTGCACAGTTGGTCTCTGGGTGACCGGGATTAATATTCAGAAAGGTGGGTGGAGCCTACAAAAGCCAATTAAAATCCACCTATTGATTTTTACGGGGAATATTTAATTGCTGCCATTCTTGCACTGTTAATGGCACAAGCCTCTTGCACTGTTAATCACCTGTACCTGGTACACTTGTCCATTGGGTGATTGGTTCAAATTCAGAAAAGTGGTGGAGCCACAGCCAATCAGATTTATTTTATTTCAATGCAAATTATTGATGCCAAAGACCGCAAAGCTCACAAACTTGGTCATTACGTAATTAAGTAATTGTGTGTTAGGGTTAGAAATAGTAGGCGGAGCCAACACCAGCCAAATACATACCTGAACAATGTTAGGAAATAAGTGGGTGGAGAAAAGTACAAATTTCATTGTGAAAATGTAAACTGCAGCCATTCTTACACTGTTAATGGTAGGGTTCTAAAACTTTGCACAGTTGTTCACTGGGTGACTGGGATTAATATTCAGAAAAGTAGGTGGAGCCTACAAAAGCCAATCAAAATTCACCTATTGATTTTTAAGGGGAATATGTAATTGCTGCCATTCTTGCACTGTTAATAGCACAAGCCTCTTGCACTGTTAATCACCTGGACCTGGTACAGTTGGCCATTGGGTGATTGGGGATCAAATTTAGAAAAGGGGTGGAGCCACATCCAATCAGATTTATTTTATTTCAATGCAAATTATTGATGTCAAAGACCGCAAAGCTCACAAACTAGGGCATTAAGTAATTGAGTAATTGTGTGTTAGGGTTAGGAAAAGTGGGCGGAGCCAACACCAGCCAAATACATACCCGGGCAACACCGGGCGTCCAGCTAGTGATTGGAATATTTTTAGGGCCTTCAACTGGCCAGGGTGCAGATGAAGTGGAAAGCTCTTCTTTTCAAGGTTCTACAAGTGTTTTTGTTTCAATCCTTCTAGTGAACAGTTTGGATGGTTCTTTAGAAACAAGAATATATTTTCCATCAGATTCTGCCAAATTAGTTAAAACCCCTCTTGTTCATCGCTTCTTTTAGTTGTGGCTTTTTTTGCAGCGCTTGAACATACTTTGCTTTTTATTGTGTTGATTATGCAAGTATAATTACGCACACAAGGGCCTCAATTCACTAAGCTTATCTCCTGCCTTTAATAACGTTTCTAGAGTGATCACCATGGTGATAAAGCATGTAGTATTCAGGAAACATTTTACCTCAGGCAAACCTAAAGTTAACTCTTCTGTCTTTAAGTTAACTCTTCAATCCGTAAAAGAACTCCAGAGTTAAAGACAGGCTGTTAATTAACTGCATGTGAAAATAACTACAGAGGAGGTAATTTAACTACAGAGGAGGAAATTTAACTACAGAGGAGGTAACTTAACTACAGAGGAGGTAACGTAAGGAATGAAGAGATAAGATAACTCTCTCACTGTGTGGAAGTAAGTTTTCTCTTGCCTTATTATCTCCAGCATGATCTTAGTGAATTGAGGCCAATGGCTTGTAATTGGTAATGTTCTATATGGTCAGGAAAAGAGGAAGGGGGACATCCATCTTCAACCCTCCCTGTATCATAATTAAGAATGTGTACATGATTCAGAGGTCTCAAAGTGAAGAAAAAAAAATTTGAAAATAGAGAAGGTAAAGGCCAACTTACCTCGTGTCTGGGGAAAATCAATGGTGAGGTTAAGAACATTGTATTGGTCCAAATAAAAAATAAACGTTCATAAATTGTAATGCATTTCTCAGGTCTAGGTTCTTGCTTCTTAAATGAGTCATCACAGAGCCCAGCGCCTAGGCTTTACAATAGCTCATTGGAAAAGTGGGAACCTTGCTCCTAGTTCACCTTTACAGCCTCAATTTTTAAACTGTTTTTAATATTTTTATTTTTCTTTGGCACCTCTGAACCATGTACATAACCACCTTTGTTGTTTTTTCCATTACTATAAAGAGGAGCTTTTTAACACAAGTGGGGTTGGGATTGTTCTCCCCACCAGCCTACTGTTGTGCTACTTCTATGAGAAGCAGCGCAATCATTGTGAAAAAAAAAAGCTTCCCAGCCTCCCTGAACTTCCTGCAAGCGTACTTCCTACACTTGCAGGACACATTACAAAAAGTTACTGTGGCCATCTTGTGGCCAAATAGTAAAACTACACCCACAAGCATTTTTCATACACATATACAAAGTTTTACATTATAAACTAACTCATTACCTCCCACACTCCCCAATTTTTTTTTATTTATTTTTTTTGTAATTAAAAAAAAAATTACAATTAAAAAAATACATAAATAGTTACCTTAGGGACTGAACTCTTTAAATATTTATGTCAAGAGGGTACAACACTGTTACTTTATAAACTATGGGCTTGTAATTAGGGATGAACGCAAAACTGAAAAAAATGCACCTTTATTTCCAAATAAAATATTGGCGCCAAACATTGTGATAGGGACTTAATTTAAATTATGTAATAACCGGGACAAATGGGCAAATACATTTCATGGGTTTTAATTACAGTAGCATGCATTATTTAAAAACTATAATGGCCGAAAACTGAAAAATAATGATTTTTTCCCCAAATGTTTTTCTATTTTCCCATTAAAACACATTTAGAATAAAATAATTCTTGGCATAATGTCCCACCTAAAGAAAGCCTAATTGGTTGCAAAAAAAACAAGATATAGTTCATTTCATTGCGATAAGTAATAATAAAGTTATAGACGAATGAATGGAAGGAGCGCTGAAAGGTGAAAATTGCTCTGGTGCTCAAGGGGTAAAACCCCTCAGTGGTCAAGTGGTTAAATGGGTCAATTCAGAGTCAAATTGTGATTTAGGGCCCTGACAATTTGGTGCAATTTTACTGCATTTTTATGTAAGTCAATGGAAGCTTTTCTAAAAAAAAAAACTAGAACGATCCGCAAAACGCTTTCTGGTGTGTCAGGGCCCTTAGACAGCTAAAAATCCCCCATGCCCTATGGATATTTGTGTATTTTAATTATGAACTTATTTCTCTTTTGCTATTTTCCTGTTCTGGCTTGTCTCGGAATGATGGGGGGGGGGGGGGTTGGCAGGCACCCAATTTACACCACAGGAGCCTATATTATTATTATCGATGTTCTGGCACCATAGACTTTATCTAAACCTACAAACCCCACCAAACTGCACTGCAAGTGTCAAAATAAAATGCAGTCCACTTCGCGCTTCCAAAGATAGATCTGTAAAAAAAACGCCTTCACATAGCGTGATACTGCTTCACTTAGGTATTCATATGCTTCACTGCAATAAAATCGTGCAAATGATATTCAGTGCACACTCATGAGCCCACCACACACTGAGGCTCAGTTGGTTTTTACTGTGGATAGACATATTGCGCAATGAAAATCTTTGATGTGTTTTATTGAGGAAATTAAAAGGCCAAATTTTACTTCTTAAATCTGGGTGTGGATCACCGATGAGCCAAGTGAAACATACATATGAAGCGAGCTTTCCACCTGAAATAGAGGTGGTGTGAATCTGGTGAGCCTCAGTGTGTAAGAGGTGGTGGGCTCATGAGTGTGCACTGAATATCACTTGCACGATTCTATTGCGGTGAAGCATACAGTATGAATACCTAAGTGAAGCAGTATCACCCTATGTGAAGCCTTTTTTTTTACAGGTCTATCTTTGGAAGCACGCAGTGGACTGCATCTTATTTTGATTTAACACAGCGCACTGCCAGGACATTTGATTTTGGTGACTATGGCCTCAATTCACTAAGATGATGCTGGAGATAATAAGGCAAGAGAAAACTTACCTCCACACAGTGAGAGTGTTATCTTATCTCTTCATTCCTTAATTTACCTCCTCTGTAGTTAATTTACCTCCTCTGTAGTTAATTTACCTCCTCTGTAGTTATTTTCACACACAGTTAATAAACAGCCTGTCTTTAACTCTGGAGTTATTTTAAGGATTGAAGAGTTAACTTAAAGACAGAAGAGTTAACTTTAGGTTTGCTTGAGGTAAAATGTTTCCTGAATACGACATGCCTCGTCACCATGGTGATAACTCTAGAAGAGTTATTAAAGACAGGAGATAAGCTTAGTGAATTGAGGCCTTTATCTTTAGATTTGTGTAATATGAGATTTGTGTTTAAGGTGGCGCAGCATCACTCCTTTTAATATTGCACCGCAAATGTGCTGCCTGGCCCAGCTGTCACTTCTCCCTTAGTTCCCCTGCCCATCATAGCTACAGGTGCCCCTTAGTATTAGGTAGCCTCAGTATTAAGTAGCTCTTGGTGCCCTCGACTGAAGGGAGACCTCGTCAGTGGAATTCCCTAAGCTGGGGGAATAACCTCTCATTTACACTCTGCTCAGGACTCTGCATAGGGAAGGAAGGAGGGAGGCACTAGGGGAGGGAAGTGAACCACCTTTCCATCATCAGGCACCTGTAGGCACGTGCCTACACTGCCTTATGGTAAATCCGGCCCTGGGAGTGGCTAGCATAAGTTTAACCCATGTCTTCTCAGTAACCATGGCAGCAAAAAATTGTTTTGTGGGAAAATTAGAAATGCAACTAAAACCATAGCACAGCCTTCATTTGCAATATTTTAACACGTTCACTGACTGTAACACAAGCTCAGCAGGAATACAGAATGCAATGTGTTTGCTGCACAGATGTCAAAAAAGCACTGTTATTATCAATTAGTATTTATATAGCACTGACATCTTCCACAGCACTGTACAGAGGCGGATCAGTGAATAATGGCGCACAGCGCCAATGTATAAAAATGGCGCTGCATTAAAAAGATACGCTTATCGCTATTTATCGTTAGTACTGCATAATAATGGCGCACAGGGAAAAAAGAAGAAAAACGGCACACAGTAACGTTATTTATCAATAGTGCCGTTCATATGCCAAACAGCAGACGTTATTTAACTGCAAAACAGTGAATGTTTAAGGTTAGAGTTAGGCACCACCAGGGGGGTGGTTAGGGTTAGGCACCACCAGGGAGGTCTTAGGGTTAGGCACCACCAGGGGGGTGCTTAGGGTTAGGCACCACCAGGGAGGTGGTTAGGGTTAGGCACCACCAGGGGGGGTGGTTAGGGTTAGGCACCACCAGGGGGGGTGGTTAGGGTTAGGCACCACCAGGGGGGGTGGTTAGGGTTAGGCACCACCAGGGGGGTGCTTAGGGTTAGGCACCACCAGGGGGTGCTTAGGGTTAGGCACCACCAGGGGGGTGGTTAGGGTTAGGCACCACCAGGGGGGGTGGTTAGGGTTAGGCACCACCAGGGGGGTTTAGGGTTTAGGGTAGGATAGGTACAGAGAGGGTTCTGTGTGTTAACGCTAAATAACAATAAGGCTTTAACGTTAAATAGTGATAAGCGTCAAACGGATTAATGGCAACACCGTGCGCCATTATTCGCAGGCGCCATTTTCAGATGGACCCGTACAGAGTACATTCAGATTTGTACTATTTACTGCCCAAGGGCCTTCCTACCCCCCCCCCCCCACATGGCAGAGATTAGATTGTTAGCTCCTCTGAAGACACTTAGTGGGGTGATGGCAGGGATTAGAGTGTAAGCTCCTTGGTGAGCAGCACATTTGGCGAGTGACAGGCAAGTGTCAGTGCACGTTCACTGCCCCGTCATCCCCCAAGAGCCGATTCCGCATAGTAGCCACCGACCACTATGTGCAAACTCTGTGCAGCAGGACAACTTTTCGGCAGGTTAACTTCTCCTGCCACCCTGCTGCCCGCAGCCCACCCCTTCCTTTCCTGGTGCCCTAGGCCATGGCCTTTGTGGCCTTGCCTGAAATCCGGCCATGAGTATATTGTCTTGTTATTTAACTGTCCCTTAGAGGGGCACACAAACTAATCCCTACCATAGTTATATGTCTGTGTGTGCATCATAGTCTAGGGGAACATTTAGGGGGAAGCCAATTAACATATCCGTTTGCTTTTTTGGTGGAGATGTGGGAGGAAAACAGAGTGATTACACATAGACAAAGGGAGAACATACAAAATCCATGCAGATGCTGCCCTGGCTGGGGTTCAAACCAGGGACCCAGCACCGCAAGGCTAGAGCGCTAACCACCAGGGGCGTAACCAGAAATCTCTGGGCCCCCCTGGGGCTTCTGGGCCCCCCTGCAGCTGCATCCCTTGCAGGGTCTATTGTTACGCCCCTGCTAACCACTATGCCACCACGCTATGTGAGATTGTGGATACGGGGAACAGCTCATGTACTGGTCCTTGCTTTAACTCTTGTATTCATATACTGTAAAGTTCATACATTATTTTTGTTCTTTCTTTCCTTCTTTCTTTTCTTTTTTTTTCTTTCTTGCACTTTGAAAAAAAATGTCAATAATTAATCATTTCTAACATATGAGATCCCATGATCATATCCTGAACACATGATGAGCTTGTGATAATCAGAGATGATGTTACATAGTTACATAGTTACATAGGTTGAAAAAAGACATACGTCCATCGAGTTCAACCAGTACAAAGTACAACTCCAGCCCGTCCCCCACATACCCCTGTATATAAGAGGCTCCGGTGCCTTCTCATTATCAGAACTACAGAGGAGAAAGCTGTGACTGATCTCCCGTCTGACATACAAGATGGACAGCAGCTCCTACAAGCTCTACCATAAACACGAGCCTGACTCCAGAACATTGCTGGAGACGTACTTTTCGGAAAACCCCGACATGCCATTCAAAGATGATGCACTGCTACTTCCCATTGAGAAGATGCACAATGCTCTAAGCAATGGTAAGTAGACTAATGATATTAATATCTAATATTCTAATACACTTAAAGGAAATTCGAGGTGATGACTTACATCTAGATTTACTTACCTGGGGCTTCTCCCAGCCCTTAGGAGTCATTTGTGTCTCTTGCTGCAGCTCCGGTGTTCTCCCGGTCCCGCTGGCAACCTCTGAGGATCGCTGACTCCCAATGGGTTGGTGTCTTCTGCACATGTGTGTGCACATGTGCCCTCTCCATGGGCAAATGCCCCCACGTCACTAGGAGCGCACTGCGCCTGCACAAAAGTCCTGCGCAGGCACATTATGCTTCCAGTGTTGTGGATGCATTCCACCGTGGGTGCTCGCACGCGTGTGCTCAGAAGTTGCTGACCCATTGGACATCAGCGATCCTTCAGAGGCTGCCAGTGGGACCCAGGAGAGGAAAGGAGGGACTCGGAGCTGCAGGGAGAGAAACAAATTGCTTTTAGGGGCTGGAATAAGCCCCAGGTACGTAACCCTAGACTTAAGTCCTCACCTTGACTGTCCTTTAAGAGACAAATTGGCTTTTAAGGGGACCCAAGGTGAAAGATGTATGGTGGCTGCTATATTTATTTCCTTTAAAATAATGCAGATTGCATGGCTGTCCTGCTAAACCTCTGCTTCTAATACTTTTAGCCATAGACCCTGAACAAGCATGCAGATCAGGTGTTGCTGACAAAAATGTGACAAGATTAGCTGCATGCTCGTTTCAGTTGTGGGATTCAGAATCCCAGGCAACTAGTATTGCTTAAAAGGAAATAAATATGGCAGCCTCCATATGCCTCTCATCTCGGGTTCCTTTTAATGAGAATACCATTCCTTATATTCAGATTGTATAAAGTTGTATCAGTTGGGTTAAGCTGCATTCAGGTTTTTTTTTTTTTTTTAATTTAATACTTTCTGAGGAACAACTGAATAACACATTACTTTATCTGTGATGTTTGGACAGATCGACCAAGATATACATCTCTCTCTCTCTGATCAAATCTGATCAGAGAGCGATCTGTTGGCTTCCCATACACCGCAGGCTTATTCCCGATCGTTTTCAGCATTAAATGCCATGGGAATCAGCCTGGTGATACTGCCTACACTCCGTCTTATTCCCCCTCATCTGTGACTAATCACAAGTGTAATTTGATCTATCAGCTGTGTCAGCTGGCTGCCTCGGCAGATCAGCTAATTTGTAAACACAGGATGTTAACCCTATGTCTGCTACCATGAAAGCAGGAAGTAGACACACTGCAGATTTATTGCAGGATTTGTATCAGCTGTAACATAAAAATGTTTTTCTTTAAAGGTTATTATACTGTTGCTTGTCTTTTAGAGCAGAAATGAAGTTCTGAGTTCAGGTTCAGCATAATGTTATAGTGCAGTTTATTTAAAGAGAATGATCCTTTAAACCTGCATTTGTAGTCATCTAAATCTGAATTTTGAAATTGATCAAGCAGGTAAGATTTACTAGCCAGGAATGATTTTATCTTTTCTTTAAACTTTATCTACTTTATTTTCAATCTTTTTTTTGTCGAAAGCAGGCCATACATCATCAATCTTCAGGAAATCTATAGTGCAATGAACTGCATCAGTCGTAATTTCGATCAATTTGCGGCAAAAATCAATTGAAATTATAAGTGTGGTTGATTTGCCAAGTCCATTTTCCAATTTTTCTGATTTTCTGACTTTCTATTTTTCTGATTTCCCATCTTCCAATTCTGAGGAGTGTTTTTTTTTTTCTTGTCAATTTTTGCATCGAAGGATGCAAAAAATTACAAAAAAAAAAATCTGAATTTAGAAAAATGGATTCTTGTGATTGGTCTAAAATTACCATTGTCATCTGATTTTTGGCGAAAAATTCTGAATCATCTAATTGTTACAATGCTTCTGAGTTCTGTGATTGCGCTTAATGAGACACTGAAGTGAAAAAAAAATGATATATATAAAAAATGATATAATAATTTGTATGTGTAGTACAGCTAAGAAATAAAACATTAGGAGCAGAGACATAAGTCTAATATTGTGTTTCTGTCACCAGGCGCTAAGAATGTTTCCCTGCCTATTTGAGCAGCGTGTGGGAATGAGGTATCCCTTAAACACTCAGTAAAAAAGTGCAATTTTATATTGATTAGATCCAACACGCGCAACATCTGAAATTACTGCTCTTTTATTCAAAATACATAAATTTGCAAAGTTGCATCCAAACCACAATTGATTAGTTGGTCAATTCCACCTACATTTATACCACATTCAAACACATACCTTAGAAGGGCCCTTCTAAAAAATAAAAACCAAAATTGTTCCAACTAGGTTAGGTTAAAAATGATTAAGGGTACAAGGATCCTGCTAAAAAAGCCTCATCACAATAGTCTTATATAGAGGGCCTCACATGAGGCGGATTCCGTCCTGTTGGACCTCTTAGAACAACGTTTCCGTATTTTGGAAGTATTTTGGAAGTTCAAATATAGAGCCAAGTTGCATGCCAGGGGATGAGTTTACTCACGGTTCACCACAACTGTCTCCGTGCAGTCCTTTAATTCCTGTCGGCAATCCTGGCTTCCACCACGATAGCGGGACTTTACACTGCCAGCCGCTCACTCGAACAGTCCACGCTGGCTCTCTAGTGCGGTGTACGTCACTTCCGTGTACAGGTTACTGTGACTCACTAGCCGCACTTCCGCTCAGCCCGTTCTAGTTCGTATTGGTTGATGTAGGTGACGTCACCACTTCAAAGGACCTCTGGAACTTTGTTTGCAGGTGCCCGCAAACAAAAAATCAGCCAAAAAATTCCTCCTGAAGAAGGCCATCGTTTAATGGCAGAAACGCGTTGAGGTTTCTCTTGTTTATTGAGCATTTGTATATGGTGGAGGCCGTGGACGAAAGGTGTACCGTGGAGGCGCTTAGCGGGCACCTGCAAACAAAGTTCCAGAGGTCCTTTGAAGTGGTGACGTCACCTACATCAACCAATACGAACTAGAACGGGCTGAGCGGAAGTGCGGCTAGTGAGTCACAGTAACCTGTACACGGAAGTGACGTACACCGCACTAGAGAGCCAGCGTGGACTGTTCGAGTGAGCGGCTGGCAGTGTAAAGTCCCGCTATCATGGTGGAAGCCAGGATTGCCGACAGGAATTAAAGGACTGCACGGAGACAGTTGTGGTGAACCGTGAGTAAACTCATCCCCTGGCATGCAACTTGGCTCTATATTTGAACTTCCAAAATACTTCCAAAATACGGAAACGTTGTTCTAAGAGGTCCAACAGGACGGAATCCGCCTCATGTGAGGCCCTCTATATAAGACTATTGTGATGATGAGGCTTTTTTAGCAGGATCCTTGTACCCTTAATCATTTTTAACCTAACCTAGTTGGAACAATTTTGGTTTTTATTTTTTAGAAGGGCCCTTCTAAGGTATAAGTCTAATATTGTTTCCACAGGACAGTACAGGAAGAGTTAAGAAACTCCAGTTGTTATCTATGCAAAAGAGCCATTGAGCTCCATGACTTTCAAAGTAGAGAGCCCTGACTTCTGAAGCTTATTATCTCAAGTGTCTGGCACTGTATTGTTTGTTTTCCTGCAGAGGACAAATCAATAGTTCACTGGCCTGCTCTGCAAAATCATTTAGAATGCCAAAAAATATTAAATATGTAAACTGCAAATATTAGAGAATGATGCAATGTTATAAAAAAAATATATAACTAAAAATAAAAATATCAGAATATTTTCTTTGCTACTAATGTTTTAGTAATTATCCGTACTACACATACAATTCATTATATCATTTTTTTTTTTCGCTTCAGTATCTCTTTAAATTACTGAGTTGCGATTAATTGGATTTCCGACGAATTCTGATTTCCAAATTCCGATTGGAAATGTGGAAATTTCAGTCCCACAGAATCTGAATGAGCATCCCTAATGATAAAAATGATGATAACGATGAATTAGAATCGATTTTACTTGCCAAGCATGACTGGATCGTGCTCTGAATTGTTCTTGGCAACATACAAGGTACAGAGTAGGAGAAAGACATAAAACAGATTGACATAGCAGCAGCTTTTGTGCATCGTGGCAGATAACATTAATAGCTGCAGTGAACCACATGTGAAGTGTCTCCATTAGTGTTGGGCGAACACCTGGATGTTCGGGTTCGCGAACGTTCGCCGAACATGGCCGCGATGTTCGGGTGTTCGCGCCGAACTCCGAACATAATGGAAGTCAATGGGGACCCGAACTTTCGTGCTTTGTAAAGCCTCCTTACATGCTACATACCCCAAATTTGCAGGGTATGTGCACCTTGGGAGTGGGTACAAGAGGAAAAAAATATTTGAAAAAGAGCTTATAGTTTTTGAGAAAATTGATTGTACAGTGGTGGGTGAGCGGTGTACTACTATTCCCAGCAGCCACACAGAGCACAATGCTATACAGTGGTGGGTGAGCGGTGTACTACTGTTCGCAGCAGCGACACAGAGCACAATGCTATACAGTGGTGGGTGAGCGGTGTACTACTATTCCCAGCAGCGACACAGAGCACAATGCTATACAGTGGTGGGTGAGCGATGTACTACTGTTCCCAGCAGCGACACAGAGCACAATGCTATACAGTGGTGGGTAAGCGGTGTACTACTATTCCCAGCAGCGACATAGAGCACAATGCTATACAGTGGTGGGTGAGCGGTGTACTACTATTCCCAGCAGCGACACAGAGCACAATGCTATACAGTGGTGGGTGAGCGGTGTACTACTGTTCCCAGCAGCGACACAGAGCACAATGCTATACAGTGGTGGGTGAGCGGTGTACTACTATTCCCAGCAGCGACACAGAGCACAATGCTATACAGTGGCGGGTGAGCGGTGTACTACTGTTCCCAGCAGAGACACAGAGTGGCAGTAAACACAATGCTATACAGTGGTGGGTGAGCGGTGTACACAGAGTGGCAGTAAACACAATGCTATATAGTGTGGGTGAGCGGTGTACTACTGTTCCCAGCAGCGACACAATGACTGGGGGGACCCTGGCTAGCCTGGCTGGAGAGAGAACTACCCTGCCTGCCTACCCAAAGCTAAACCCACAGACAAATGGCGGAGAAATGACGTGGATCGGGTACTTATTTACCCGAACCACGTGACCCGTTCGGCCAATCAGAGCGCGTTTGGGTCCGAACCACGTGACCCGTTCGGCCAATCACAGCGCTAGCCGAACGTTCGGCCATGCGCTCTTAGTTCGGCCATATGGCCGAACGGTTTGGCCGAGGGATCACCATCAGGTGTTCGGTCGAACTCGAACACCACCCGAACAGGGTGATGTTCTGCAGAACCCGAACAGTGGCGAACACTGTTCGCCCAACACTAGTCTCCATATCCTAAATTTACTTTCTGACAAATGTACATATATGTATGTATTTTCAATTTTACAAAACATTGTTGTGATAAAGGTCCTTGAAAGGTGAGAGATAACTACCATATGTACTCAAGTATAAGGTGAGATTTTGAGGCCAAAAAAGTGGGCCAAAAGTGGGAGTTTCGGCTTATACTGGAGTCAGTAGGCAGCAGTGGGCACCCTTCACTGCAATGTGAATAGGAGCTCAGTGCTAATGGCCACATAAGCCCTGCCCCTGTGCATAGTGTTACAGTGCTTGTACAGTTGGTGCCTGTGTCATCCCCAGCCACACCTCCAGATCAGAGTGTGCCACTACCAGACCTGTGATATAGCCACTGTATCCCTCACTCCCTCTGAGTGTCCCATCGGGATATGCAGAGCAGTGTAATTACCATCTTTAACTTGGCGGTCCGCGCAGCATTGTGATCCCTCTGCCAGTCAGCAACGAATAGTGCTGACAAGGTTGTCTCAATATTAGAGAAAAACTTTGGCAGTGTTATTCACAAGAGATAGAAACTGGCTCTGCAGGGTCTCCCTGCCAAGACCTGTCTGCTCCTAAGGGGCTATTTTCTACTCTTCTGAAGTGTTTTCTAAATGAGGTCTGCCAAAGACATACTGGGCTGTTTCTTACCATCAGTCATTTTAGCTTCAGCTGTTATTCCTCTGAATACACATATTAGCTTGATAAACAGGTATGGTAGAAATAAATGTGAAATAAATATCCTTCAACGTGTTTTCTTCTCCTTGTAGGTCAAATAACTGGAAAGACCTTGATTGACATCAGTGCTGGTCCACAAATTCACCACCTCTATTCTGCCTGTGAGTTCTTCCAAGAGATCATTGTGATGAGGACCAATGAGCATTGCATCATGGAGATAATGAAGTGGCAGAATGATCGTACTGGAGCTTTTAGTTGGGGACACATGACTGCACATGTTACTAACTTAGAAGGAAAAAGGTAAGTTCTCATGGAATGGGCTTAGAAATTAATGGTAATGTCCTATATTTTGCTGTATGCCAAAGTGCACGTATTTGATCCTCAGTTTAACAAAATCTTTCCTACTTCCAGTGACGAAAGTGAGACGAAAGAAATGAAGCTGAAGTCAGCCATTACCCATGTTGTGAAATTTGACACAGAGACAGAATCTTTGAATGATCTGATAGGAATTCCACAGGCCGATTGTATCATCACATTTTGGCTGCTGGAAGCCATCTCCAAAGACAAAGATGACTACGTGAGACACTTGAAAAAGATCTTAACGCTTTTAAAGCCAGGAGGACACCTGATCTTACTTGGAGCAACAAACACCTCTTATTACACAATTGGAGAGCACAGGTTCCATGTTTTCTCATGTGATGACAGTTTTGTGAGAAATGCATTGGTGGCAGTGGGATTGACCATTCTTCAATTTGAAGTTGCCCCGAGGAAATCTGCAAGTGATTTAAGTGATTATGATGGTTTTCTCTTCATCACAGCTTGCAAATAGACGTAGATCAAAATAAAATAATAACTAGTGAAACTAAAAGGCGAGAAAAAAAGTCATATATATATTAAGCGTTTACCCACAATAAATGTAAATCACAAGAGCACAGTATGGGAAGTCATGTTTTTTCAGTGGTGCAGTGTTGGTTGGCTTAAAGGAGTTCTGAGGTAAAACAAAAAGAAATCTTTAGTCACCTGGGGCCTCCTACAGCCCCTAGAGGTTTGTGCAGTCCCTAGCTATCCTTCCGATCCCCTCCAGGTCCCACTAGCACTCAAGGAAGGCCGCCGACCCAGGTCATGAGCTTCTGTGCACGTGCGATTGTGGCGTTCGTGTGTCCTGGGTTGGCAGCCTTTCCAAGAGTGATAGTTGAACCTTGGAGGGCATCAAAAGGACAGCAAGGGCCCGCACAGACTTCCAGGTGCTGGAAGAAACCCCAGGTGTCCCCAATCAGGTGAGTCCTACTCTAACCATGCAAAAATGCCTGTTTTTATTGTCACTGTCACTGTTTTCCTGTTGTGTGCTCCCCCCTCCCCCCTGCCCCTGCAGTCACAATGGCTGCTCCCCTACACCCCTGCATATGTCAAGGCAAATAGTGGTAATAAGACAAAAAGGGAATTTTTCAAAAAGACCTTGTAGTTTTTTTAATATAATCAATGTTGAAAGTGAAAAGGAAAAATGGTTTCTAAACAGTCAATTTTCTGAGTTTAAAAACTGTTTTTCCTTGGAATTTTTAAAATCAATTTTCTCTACTACAAGGTCTTTAAAAAAAAAGTTTAACTTGTTCCTACTCTTCCCCTTAACAAACTAATTATATGAAATCACAAGTGGACTACCAAGCCATTGTAATTAATTGAATGTCCAAACCATAATTACTGTACATATTGATGTAATTGCGAAAAACTATGTAAAATTTTGCATAAGAGGAACTGTTATTATTCCCCATATGTGTCAATGTCAGCAAAATTGCTATGTATGTTAAGGAGAATAATGTGAATAAGTTAAAAAAAAACATAATTTTTTAAAAAGACTTTATACTTCAAGGTTTGTTTTTTTAAAATATTTTTTTTTACTTATTCCCACTCTTTTTCTTAACAGAGTGCTATTATTAACTACAAAATTCAGGACAAAATGATGTCAAAATTACATAAAAGTATGGTTCCTGATCAAATTTACAAACAAAATTAATTAGGATTTTTATTGAATTTTTATTACTATCTTGCATTATAATTGTTTGTGAATTACTATATAAAACTATTAGTGGTGCTCAAATACCCCTTTTAAAAATTCGAATTTGGTCGAATTCGAATAGTAAATTATTCGAGGTCAGTCGAATATTCGAGTCGAATATTTTTTACTATTCGATTCGACCTCGGACTTCGAGCTCACTATTCGAGTCGGTATTCGAGCTCACTATTCGAGCTGACTATTCGAATTGGCCCAAAATAGCTTCCAACACTTGTTTTGAGGGTGAATGATGCAAGAAACATCTTTTTTTCCAAGTAACAACAGCAAGTGATTATGTGGGGATGTTCCTTTAAAAAAAAATGTGGAAAGAGAAGTTGTGTCCTTAATTTGGTTCAGTAGTGTAGTGTTACTGTATATACTTGTTCTTCTTCTTCTTTATCTTTCTTAATCTTCTTCTAGATCTTCTTCTTCTTCTTCTTCTTCTTCTTCATCATCTTCTTCTTCTTCTTCATCTTCATCTTCTTCATCTTCTTCTTCATCTTCTTCTTCTTCTTCTTCATCTTCTTCTTCTTCTTCATCTTCTTCATCTTCTTCATCTTCATCTTCTTCATCTTCATCTTCTTCATCTTCATCTTCTTCTTCATCTTCTTCATCTTCTTCATCTTCTTCATCTTCTTCTTCTTCTTCTTCATCTTCTTCTTCTTCTTCTTCATCTTCTTCATCTTCTTCTTCTTCTTCTTCATCTTCTTCATCATCTTCTTCTTCTTCTTCATCTTCATCTTCTTCATCTTCTTCTTCATCTTCTTCATCTTCTTCTTCATCTTCTTCTTCTTCATCTTCTTCTTCTTCATCTTCTTCTTCTTCTTCTTCATCTTCTTCATCATCTTCTTCTTCTTCTTCATCTTCATCTTCTTCATCTTCTTCTTCATCTTCTTCTTCTTCATCTTCTTCTTCTTCTTCATCTTCATCTTCTTCATCTTCATCTTCTTCTTCTTCATCTTCTTCTTCATCTTCTTCTTCATCTTCTCCTTCTCCTTCTTTTTCAATATCGTCTTCTTCTTCTTCTTCACGTATTTCTCTTTTCAAATTTTTTTTTAAAGAAATGCAGCTATTTTTGAGCGTAACAAATAGCTGGTGGGCGCACGCATGTTGGAAGCGCCATTGTATGTGCTCCCTGGCAGTGGAAACACAAAGACAGCAGGAGGTAAATTCAGCAGCAGGAGGAGGAGGATGAGTGTGTGGCAGCAGGCAGTCAATGAGGCAGGCAGCTCGCCGTGACATAATAGCCCTGGTACCTAGCGGTGATACCAGGGCTGTAAATAAACACAACAGGAGGTCCCAGACAGCGGTCGTGCAGCCCACATTGTGTCCAATACACAACTGGGACAACACAGTTTTCAACCCGGGCACCTCAGAAAAATTAAACCTTTTTTTTTTTTTATTGGTTTTTTTTGGTTTTGGTTTTACAACCAATATAGCTATTGTTTTGACGTAATAGCTGGTGGCAGAGTGGCAGCAGAAGGTAATTCTGTGTACCCTGGCAGTGGGAAACACAGACAGACAGCAGCAGCAGGAGGAATGGAGGAGCAGTGTGAGCAGCTATTGTTGTGACGTAATAGCTGGTGGCAGAGTGGCAGCAGACGGTAATTCTGTGTACCCTGGCAGTGGGAAACACAGACAGACAGCAGCAGCAGGAGGAATGGAGGAGCAGTGTGAGTGTGGCAGCAGGTAGGCAGCGTGACATAATAGCCCTGGTACCTAGCGGTGATACCAGGGCTGTAAATAAACACAACAGGAGGTCCCAGACAGCGGTCGTGCAGCCCACATTGTGTCCAATACACAACTGGGACAACACAGTTTTCAACCCGGGCACCTCAGAAAAATTAAACCTTTTTTTTTTTTTATTGGTTTTTTTTGGTTTTGGTTTTACAACCAATATAGCTATTGTTTTGACGTAATAGCTGGTGGCAGAGTGGCAGCAGAAGGTAATTCTGTGTACCCTGGCAGTGGGAAACACAGACAGACAGCAGAAGGGCAGTACACAGCAGCAGCCCACTGTAGGTGTGAAATGTGTGGCTGCAGGCGACGTAATAGTCAAAGTGAACCAGGCTGGCTTAGTGAGCAGGAGCCAGGAGGTGGTAAAGGGTGGTAAGGCACATTAACGATGGTACTAAGTTCCGGCAGCCAGTTCATGTCCCCCTCTCGCCGACAACAGGGGCCAGGAACTCGCCTTCCACCCACGCCTGGTTCATCTTGAGAAACGTCAGTCTGTCCACAGACTTGTGAGACAGACGTGAGCGTTTCTCGGTGACCACGCCACCAGCTGCACTGAAGCAGCGCTCGGACAGCACGCTGGAAGGGGGGCAGGACAGCACTTCCAGGGCGTACTGCGCCAGCTCGCTCCAGATCTCCATGCGCTTGACCCAATACTCCATGGGATCAACAGGGGCATCGCTGTCAAGCCCGCTGTAGGACCCCATGTAGTCAGCCACCATGCGGGTCAGGCGCTGGCTGTGACCGGAGGAGGATGCTGCTGCATGCATCTCCTCTCTAGTCACTGCTGCCGGAGCCTCTACAGTCCTGTAGAGCTCGTGGCTGAGAGACAGCAGGTCTGTGGGGCGCTTGCTGCTGCTGGATGCAGGCACCTGCTGCTGCCTCTGTGCTGGCTGCTGGACAGTGGGGGTGGAAGGCTGGGGGAAGGCTTCCTCCAAGCGCTCAACAAGGGCCTGCTGCAAGCTCCTTATTTGTTGCGCTGGGTCTCCTCCTGCAGGCGGCAGGAACTGGCTCAACTTCCCCTTGAGGCGTGGGTCCAACATCATGCTGATCCAGATGTCCTCCCTCTGCTTCATCTGGATCACCCTGGGGTCCCTGCGCAGGCACGTCAGCATGTGCGCTGCCATTGGGAAGAGGCGGGCCACGTCTGCTGGCACATCGACGTCAGTGCTGTCCTCCTCATCCTCCTCCTCTGCTGCCTCATCCTCTCTCCACCCCCGCACCAACTCAGCTGCACTGCGCTGATCCCCCTCATCAGCAGCCAGGTCAGGGACCTCCACCAAGTCCTCCTCCTCCTCCCCCTCAGAGGTGGACTGTGCAGCTGCTTGCCGCTCCTGCTGGTCCAAGGCTGCCGCTCCCTGTGCCAGCAAAGCATCGAGTGCCCTGTTCAGCAGAGAAACCAGGGGCACCCACTCGCAGACCATAGCATGGTCCCTGCTCACCATGTTTGTGGCCTGCAGGAAGGGAGCCAGCACTAAGCACACCTGCTGCATGTGCCTCCAGTCATCATCGGGGACGATGGACGGGATGTTGCTGGTCTTGTCCCTTCTCTGAGCTGCGGAAACAGTGGCCAGGGCAAGGTAGTGGTTGACAGCGTGCTTCTGTTCAACCAGACGCTCCAACATCGCCAGGGTGGAGTTCCAGCGAGTCGGAACGTCAATGATCAGCCGATGGCGTGGCAGATCCAGCTCCTTTTGCACGTCTTCCAGGCTCGCACAGGCTGCAGCCGAGCGCCGGAAGTGACGCACAACGTTCCTTGCCGTTTCCAGCAGCTCGTCCATCCCCTGGTAGGTGCGCAGGAACTTCTGCACCACCAGGTTCAGCACGTGGGCAAGACAGGGGATGTGGGTCAGGTTTCCCCTGTCTATGGCAGCAACCAGATTGGCCCCATTGTCGGACACCACCTCTCCGACTCTGAGGCCTCTGGGGGTCAGCCAAATCCGCTCCTGCTCCTGGAGTTTGGCCAACACGTGGGCTGCCGTCAGCTTGGTCTTGCCAAGGCTGACCAAGTGCAGCAGCGCTTGGCAGTGGCGGGCCTTCACACTGCTGCTGAGGCGGGGGGTTTGGCCAGGTGTGGCGGAGGATGGCAGAGGATCGGAGGAACCCGCTGCAGTTCCCCTGACCCTGCGGGGTGGCACCACCCACTGTGTTGCTGCTGCTGCTGTGCCCGCTGCTGCTCTCCCATCCTCACCCCCTTCCACCAAGCTGACCCAGTGGACAGTGAAGGACAGGTAGCGGCCTGTCCCGAAGCGGCTGCTCCAGGAGTCCATGGTGACGTGGACCCTTTCACCAACCGCGTGCTCCAGCCCTCGCTCCACATTGGCCATCACAAAGCGGTGCAGTGCAGGAATGGCCTTGCGGGCGAAGAAGTGTCTGCTGGGGAGCTGCCAGTCTGGGGCTGCACAAGCAAGCAGCGCCCGCATGTCGCTCCCCTCCTGCACGAGCGTGTACGGCAGGAGTTGGGAGCACATGGCCCGTGCCAGCAAGCCGTTCAGCTGCCGCACGCGACGGCTGCTGGGAGGCAGAGCCCTAACCACCCCCTGGAAGGACTCGCTCAAAAGGCTCTGGCGTGCCTTTTTGCTGGCACGGGAATCAGCAGACGGAGCAGAGGAGGCCACTGAGGACTGGCTGCCAGAACAGGCCTCAGTGTCGGCGGCAGGAGTTGCAGAGGGGGGAGGAGCAGGGCGTTTCCGCACTCCTGCTGGTGCTGCTGGAGGAGCAGGAGGGCGGGTGGCTGCTGTTGCTGCTGCTGCTGCTGAAGGCTGTGCAGTGATGGGATTGGTGCCACTGCCAGCACCAGATGCCTTCAGCCTCTGGAACTCCTCATGCTGGTGGAAGTGTTTCGCAGAAAGGTGGTTGATCAGCGAGCTGGTGCTGAACTTCAAGGGGTCTGCACCTCTGCTCAACTTCCGCTGACAGTGGTTGCAAGTGGCGTACTTGCTGTACACTGTGGGCATGGTGAAAAACCGCCAGATTGGTGACAAAAACATCCCCCTACGGCATGGAAGCGCTGCTGCCTGTTTCCCTGTGGTGGTTGGGGGGGGGGGGGGGTCTTGGGTGCGGCTGGTGGTGGTACTGGCTGATGCTGCTGCTGCTGCTGCTGAGCCTGAGACACCAGCAGGCTGTGGGACGCTGCCAATGCTTGCAATGATGCGCCTCCTTGCAAGGCCCACAACCGCATCCTCCTCCTCCTCCTCAGAGCTGCTGAGGACGACATCCTCTGGATGTGTTGGCACCCAGTCTCTGTCTGTCACCGGGTCATCATCATCATGCCCCTCCTGAAACATGTCCTGCTCTGATGATGACCCCCCAAACTCCTCTGCTGATGCATGGATGGGACGCTTGACTGTCGCCACAGTCTTGCTGTCCAATCCCTCCTCCCCCAAAGTGCCCATCAGCATCTCCTCCTCCAAATCGCCAACAACAGCATTCAATTGACTCATCATGCCTGGGGTCAAAAGAGTGCTGAGTGACAGGTCGGCGACTGACGGTGAACTGGCCTCCTCCCCAGGCCCTGCTGGGCGGCTGCTGCGAACAGGGGTGGTGGTGGTGAGGGTGGAGGCCTCGGATGCAGAGCTGATGGCGGGCTGCTCATCCTCCGTCATGAGTTGCACCACAGTGTCTGCATCCTTTTCCTCAATGGGACGTTTCCGACCCGGCTGGAGGAAAATGGGAGCAGGTGCTACACGCTGCTGCTGCTGTGTCTCTGCAGCGTGAGTTGCAGATGCTCCTCCTGGGCGGCGCCCAAGGCGTCCACGGCCAGTGGCTATGGGAGGAATGTTAGCCACTGACGCTGCTGCTGCTGCTGCGGAACTGTGCATGGTGGCGCGCCCGCGGCCGCGGCTTGCCACAATGCTGCTCCCTCTCTTCCTGATTCCCTTGCTGCCCTTCCCCTTGCCCAAACCGCGCTGGCTGCCACTTCCAGACATCTTCAATGTTTTGGGCGTATAGACAAAAGTTTTGTAAAAGGGCGGGTGAAAAGTGGGGTACTTTAATGGAGTGGGTTGGTTGGTGAGGTGACTGAGTGAGTGTCCCCTAGTACAGTAAGTAAGTATTAACAGTCAGGAAGTACAACTAGCAGTTACAATAATCAGTAGTAGTAATCACAAGTAAATTTAGTGTGTGTACACTCAGACAGTGAGTGCACGCACGCAGGAGCTAGTAGCCTATGGACACAGTGACTGAGTGTCCTAGACTCCTAGTACGGTAAGAGTAAGTAAGTAGTAACAGTAAGTAGAACTAACTAATAACAATAATCAATCAGCGATCAGAAGGAAATGGAGTGTGGGTGGTGTGTGTACACTCAGACAGTGAGTGCACGCACGCAGGAGCTAGTAGCCTATGGACACAGTGACTGGGTGTCCTAGACTCCTAGTACAGTAAGAGTAAGTAAGTAGTAACAGTAAGTAGTAGAACTAACTAATAACAATAATCAATCAGCGATCAGAAGGAAATGGAGTGTGGGTGGTGTGTGTACACTCAGACAGTGAGTGCACGCACGCAGGAGCTAGTAGCCTATGGACACAGTGACTGAGTGTCCTAGACTCCTAGTACAGTAAGTAGTAACAGTAAGTAGTAGAACTAACTAATAACAATAATCAATCAGCGATCAGAAGGAAATGGAGTGTGGGTGGTGTGTGTACACTCAGACAGTGAGTGCACGCACGCAGGAGCTAGTAGCCTATGGACACAGTGACTGAGTGTCCTAGACTCCTAGTACAGTAAGAGTAAGTAAGTAGTAACAGTAAGTAGAACTAACTAATAACAATAATCAATCAGCGATCAGAAGGAAATGGAGTGTGGGTGGTGTGTGTACACTCAGACAGTGAGTGCACGCACGCAGGAGCTAGTAGCCTATGGACACAGTGACTGGGTGTCCTAGACTCCTAGTACAGTAAGAGTAAGTAAGTAGTAACAGTAAGTAGTAGAACTAACTAATAACAATAATCAATCAGCGATCAGAAGGAAATGGAGTGTGGGTGGTGTGTGTACACTCAGACAGTGAGTGCACGCACGCAGGAGCTAGTAGCCTATGGACACAGTGACTGAGTGTCCTAGACTCCTAGTACAGTAAGTAGTAACAGTAAGTAGTAGAACTAACTAATAACAATAATCAATCAGCGATCAGAAGGAAATGGAGTGTGGGTGGTGTGTGTACACTCAGACAGTGAGTGCACGCACGCAGGAGCTAGTAGCCTATGGACACAGTGACTGAGTGTCCTAGACTCCTAGTACAGTAAGAGTAAGTAAGTAGTAACAGTAAGTAGAACTAACTAATAACAATAATCAATCAGCGATCAGAAGGAAATGGAGTGTGGGTGGTGTGTGTACACTCAGACAGTGAGTGCACGCACGCAGGAGCTAGTAGCCTATGGACACAGTGACTGGGTGTCCTAGACTCCTAGTACAGTAAGAGTAAGTAAGTAGTAACAGTAAGTAGTAGAACTAACTAATAACAATAATCAATCAGCGATCAGAAGGAAATGGAGTGTGGGTGGTGTGTGTACACTCAGACAGTGAGTGCACGCACGCAGGAGCTAGTAGCCTATGGACACAGTGACTGAGTGTCCTAGACTCCTAGTACAGTAAGTAGTAACAGTAAGTAGTAGAACTAACTAATAACAATAATCAATCAGCGATCAGAAGGAAATGGAGTGTGGGTGGTGTGTGTACACTCAGACAGTGAGTGCACGCACGCAGGAGCTAGTAGCCTATGGACACAGTGACTGAGTGTCCTAGACTCCTAGTACAGTAAGAGTAAGTAAGTAGTAACAGTAAGTAGAACTAACTAATAACAATAATCAATCAGCGATCAGAAGGAAATGGAGTGTGGGTGTGTGTACACTCAGACAGTGAGTGCACGCACGCAGGAGCTAGTAGCCTATGAACACAGTGACTGAGTGTCCTAGACTCCTAGTACAGTAAGAGTAAGTAGTAACAGTAAGTAGAACTAACTAATTACAATAATCAATCAGCGATCAGAAGGAAATAGAGTGTGTGTTGTGTGTGTACACTCAGACAGTGAGTGCGCACACGCAGGAGCTAGTAGCCTATATGAACAGTGACAGTGAGTGTCCCTACGGGTACAGTAAGAGTAAGTAGTAAGTAAGTACAACTAACAATAATCAATCAGTAATCAGAAGGAAATAGAGTGTGTGTACACACAGACAGTGAGTGAGTGCACACACGCAGGAGCTAGCTAGTAGCCTATAAACAGTGACAGTCAGTGAGTGTCCTACTCCTAGTACAGTATAACTACAATACTATTAGTAAAGGACAGCAGAAATACTGGTATAGATGATGAGAGAAATAAACAGAGGACAGCTGCCCACAGAGGCAAGGCCCCCCTGAGGCCTAAACCTGTAAGCTTGCAGCAGCTGCCTGTCTCTAATGTAACACACAAGCTACTAACTAAAATACAATGTCTATCTAAATAACAACAATACAGGTGTATATGGCAGGTGTAGGTGAGCAAAAACGCTAGGTAAATGAACACAATAGAGCACTTGCTAAGCCAAAGCACAAAGGAGCAGATCTCTCTCTGTACAAGTCTCAGGCAAGCATGGAAAACCCGAACATGGCGGCCGCTATTTATAGGGTAGGGGCTGGCCAGGGTCCCCCTCTGTGATTGGCTGCCGTCAGAGGGCCTGGGAGCCCTCTGATTGGCTCTAAGCACATCAATCTGGGCTATGACGCTATTCGAGCTCGGTACCGAGCTCGAATAGCGCCGGTTTGCTCGAATAGCTCGAATAGTGAATGGGCTATTCGAGTGTTCTCGAATAGCCCATTCGAATAGCTACAGCTATTCGGAGCTCGAATACCGAGCTCGAATAGCTGAAAAAGAGCTCGAATATTCGAGCTACTCGAATATTCGAGCTCTGCTGAGCACCACTGAAAACTATTATTATGTGAAGTTTGTTCTCATCATTCACTAGTGGTTATAAATATAGTTGGTGCTGTCTAGTTTTTTTATTTTCTGCCAGTAGTAAAGATTATGACCTGCAGGAACATTTTGGATCAAACAACATTAACAAATTACATGGTGAATATCAATAATGTCTTGATCTCTCTTCTATTTTGTAACATCTTACTTTGCAATGTATTCATTTATTTTTTTCCCTTTTTTGCTACAGTTTCTCTTTAAAGAAAAAGGCCAAGACCACCAGCTACCTACACATATGTATGCTTGTTGTAGAGAGCTATAGAGCAGATTGTTCACTACATAAGAGTCAGCAGGACAGGTGAGACGTTTGGCTTGTATATATTAATCACTTAAGTCTATCTGGACGGATATATCCGTCCAGATAGACTGTGCTGCTGCCACTGCGCCGGGCACATGCTCCCGCCACCCTCCGTTATCCCCGAGATCAATGAATTGGAACATAATTCCTATTCATTGATCTAAGTCCCCGGCAGAAAAAACCACGGTCTCTTATCAGAGGTTGCAGTCTTTCTGCAAAAAAAAAAAAAAAAAGTTTCCCGTCCTCCTTGTAGTTCTTGGAAGCGAGATCGTTAACTTCCAGGATTTTTTGACGGGGGCCATCTTGTGGCCAAATAGTAAAACTACACCCACATGCATTTTTTATTAAACAACCCCACAATATTACATTTAAAATTATCAGTTTACCTCCCACACCAAAAATTACCCAAATAAAATGTTTAATAAAAAAAAAATTACAACATAAATAGTTACCTAAGGGTCTGAACTTTTTGAATATACATGTCAAGAGAGTATATTACTATAATTTTTAAAATTATAAGTTCGTAAATAGTGATGGACGCCAATTGAAAAAATGCACCTTTATTTCCAAATAAAATATTGGCGCCATAAATTGTGATAGGGACATAATTTAAACGGTGTTATAACCGGGACATGGGCAAATAAAATACATGAGTTTTAATTATGGTAGCATTTATTAATTTCAAACTATAATGGCCAAAATCTAAAAAATAATGATTTTTTTTCTATTTCTTTCTTAATCTTCCTGTTAAAATATTTTTTAGCAAAATGTATCACCCAAAGAAAGCCTAAATGGTGGCGAAAAAAAAAACAAGATATAGATAATTTCAATGTAATAAGTAGTGATAAAGTTATTGGCGATTGAATGGGAGGTGAAAGTTGTTTCACCCTATGCATCCGAGCAACTCACCTCCCATTCATTCGCCAGTAACATTATCACTACTTATCACCAGATAGACTTAAGTGGTTAATAATATGAATGTATTTTAATTGGATGTTTTGCACCTTATGGACTACTGCACTTTGATTATCCTCTGATGAAGCCCCCAGAAGTTATGGAGGTGAAACATTTCAGGCTAGGTAGAGGGTGGTGTTGTGTATGAATATGCATTCATTTTTATGTGATTTAAAGGGGTAGCATCCTGCTAATACTGAGGCTATATCAATCCTAATAGGGTGACATACTGTATTTATGCCGTTTATCTCACATGTTGAGTAAACCACATAGGTATAGTACCTGAAATTTGTATTAATTCATTAAAAGTTAAGTTTTATATAGCTCTATTGCTCTCTACAACAAGCATAAATAGTGTTTTTGCATGTTTTCAGCATAGTGTTCAGAGTTTGACCTGAAAAGCATTTCTCAGCAAGGTTTCCTAAAGCCTTATTTGGTATGTGAAAAAAATAAGTGCTCTATAGTATATTAAAAGTTATTTTAGTAACTGCAATAAAAGAATACAACTTACATGATGTACGGAAGTATCAAACAAATCAAAGTGTAGGTAGGCTCCCCTCTGCCTCACGCTGCTCCTATTACGCTCTTTGGCCATCAGTGCTGGCATTCAGGTCTCCGTAAATCAGGAAGTAGGTTGGCAGGGCCTATCCTGTGTGTGCCAGCAGCATCATTACAAGTTTTGGTGTGTCTCAGCCTACCTCCAGGCCCACACCCACCTGGAGTAGTACTGCTAAGAAATAAAACATTAGCAGCAGAGATACGAGTCTCATATTGTTTCCAGTACAAGAAGAGTTAAAGAGAACCCGAGGTGGGTTTCTGCAATCAATATTAGGACACAGAGGCACATTCTGCATACTATCACCAGCCTCTGTGCCCTTATAGTCTGCCCCAGGCTCCCCGTGCTCTGCAGTCCCCCGTTATAAAAACTGGCAGGCTAGCGACACACAGATTGTCGCTAGTCGGCTGTTTACATTCAGGCTGCCACTCATTGCCTCTTTCCCGCCTCCTGTATAGTCTGGTCGTATTTTGTTTGTTAAAGGTTTTTCTGCAGAGGAAAGTTCAAAAAGTCATTAGCCTGCTCTGTTTCATCATTTAAAATGCTGTGTGTAGTGTGTAAACTGCAAATATTAGAGATTGATGCAATGTAATAAAAAAATAGAACTGAAAATAAAAAATATGAAACTATTGTCTTTGCTACTAATGTTCTGTTAATTATCCGTATTACTCAATAAATTCCTTATATCATATTATTTTTTTCGCTTTAGTGTCACTTTAAAGAGGAACTCCAGTGAAAATAATGTAATGAAAAAAAAGTGCCCAATTTTTACAATAATTATGTATAAATGATTTAGTCAGTGTTTGCCCATTGTAAAATCTTTCCTCTCCCTGATTTACATTCTGACATTTATCACATGGCAACATTTTTACTGCTGGCATGTGATGTCACTGGAAGGAAATGCTGCTTGCTTTTTTGGCAGTTGGAAGCAGCTGTTATTTCCCCAAATGCAACAAGGTTCCCATGGTTTGATGTCAGTACCTTAGTGCTGTGAGGCATTGACATCACACTGTGGGAGGGGTTTCACCACAATATCAGCCATACAGCGCCCCCTGATGATCCTTTGAGAAAAGGAAAAGATTTCTCATGTAAAAGGGGGCATCAGCTACTGATTGGGATGAAGTTCAATTCTTGGTTATGGTTTCTCTTTAATAGGTGAATCTAATATATGGAATAGGAACCCTTTGCAGGTATTTTGGATAAATTAGCTGATTATAGTCTGATACCTTGAGCTTAGAATATTGATCATTTTCACAATATTCTAATAGTCTGAGATTATGATTTTGGGGTTATCATAAACTGTCAGCCATAATCATCAAACTTATAACAAATAAAGTTTTGAAACATCTCGCTTTGCATGTAATGAGTCAATTTCATATATTAGTTTCACCTTCTAAGTTGAATTACTGAAATATGAACTGTATAACAGTGTTCTAGATTGCCCAGAAAACTCATGGTGAACCAGAACTCCTAGGAGCGTGGAGGAAGCTGAAAGAGACCAAAAAGCCTCCTTACTAAGATGAAAAACAGAGGTTTGCCAGAAACAAACAGAAGGTATTTGCGGCTATTCAGGTTGGTGTGAGGTCAGAGCGGTTCCACAGTGCATCACTGCTGAATATGCATATTCAGCAGTGATGCATTGTGGGACACCTCATAGCTCACTACAACCTGAACAATCGCAAATAACGTTTGTTTAAAGAAGGCAAACTTCTGTATGACCGTTGAATCCATAAATTAAATGAACAAAAAAAATATCATGTGCTCATAATTTTTTTAGGCTTTAGGGCGTGTTTCCACTTGAGCGGAAACCGCCGCGAATCTGCAGAGTTTCCCCGCAGGCGAATAGTGTGGGGAAACTCTGCCATAGGGTGCAATGGTGACGCCGGCCGAATCGCTACCGCTAGCGATTCGGCCGGCTTTTCCATCTGAATCGGGGTGGGAGGCTGCAGATCCAATAGCCGTGCATGGCACGGCTGATGGGATTCGTCTGCTTTCCCCGCAGACCTGGAAGAGCCGTCTCACGTCTCGCAGACGTGCGCCGCTCTAGTGGAACCGTGCCCTTAATCACAATGTTATTCTGATCTTTTTTTCTCTTTAAAGAATCTTAGATAAAAATATAATCAGAAACATTTATTTCGCCAAGTACAAAGTCTGGTCTGGGTGTGAGGTCCGTGTTCTCTACACCCCGGAACTAGCCTGAAGTATAACAGAATGATAACAAAGATTCCCTAGTCTGGGTGTGAGGTCCTTGGTCTCTACACCCTGGAACTAGCCTGATGTATAACAGAATGATAACACAGATTCCCTAGTCTGGGTGTGAGGTCCTTGGTCTCTACACCCTGGAACTGGTCTAAAGAATAACACAGATGACACACAGTATTCCTAGTCTGAGGTGTGAGGTCCGTGGTCTCTACACCCTAGAACTGGTCTAAGGAATAACACAGATGACACACAGTATTTCTAGTCTGAGGTGTGAGGTCCGTGGTCTCTACACCCTGGAACTGGTCTAAGGAATAACACAGATAATACACAGAAAACTGGCTAAGTGGTGATTCCCAGGTCCTCCTGGTTCCACCACACTGAAAGATCTGACTAGGTCTGAGTGCTAACACATAGGTATTCGCAACGCCAGACAACCAGCAACTGAACAGCAAGAGATATATATATAGTGGAGCGCTCTCCAGCACCACCCAGGCCAGCTCCCATCAACCAATCAGCAACTGAGCCGGGAGATTGGACGAAAAGATCAATATATCGTCCAAGTAAACCAGAACAAACTTTCCCAACACCTCCCTGAATACCTCATTGATTAACTCCTGGAAGACGGACGGTGCGTTGCACAACCCGAAGGGCATCACTAGGTACTCGTAATGCCCGTCGGGCGTGTTGAAGGCCGTCTTCCATTCGTCTCCATCTCTGATACGGACTAGATTGTATGCACCCCTGAGATCTAGCTTGGAAAAAATCTTGGCGTTGGTCACCTGCGTGAACAACTCATCAATCAATGGCAAAGGGTAGCGGTTTTTAACTGTGATCTTATTCAGGCCTTGATAATCAATACAAGGACGGAGGCCTCCGTCTTTTTTCTTTACAAAAAAGAAACCTGCCCCTGCTGGTGAGCGAGAGGGGCGAATGAACCTTTTCGCCAAGTTTTCCCTGATGTATTCCTGCATAGCTAGTTTCTCTGGCCCAGATAGGTTATAAAGATGACCCCTGGGTGGCATACAACCAGATCTCAGATCAATGGGACAATCGAGGTACGGTGGGGGGGAAGCTTGTCCGCTGATTTAGGACAGAAGACGTCGGCAAATTCTGCGTATTGTTTTGGTACACCTTCGATCTGAATGTTGGTATTACCCATGGTTACTTTCGCTAAACAATGATGATAGCAATGGGATGACCAGCTCGTTAGCTGACCTGAAACCCAGTCGATCTGAGACGAGTGAATTTGTAACCAGGGCATGCCAAGAATGATGGTAGAGGTTGCCATATGCAGAACCAGAAATTGCAGACTTTCCCCATGCAGAACCCCCACTGTGAGTTGCAGGTTAGGAGTACGAGATAAAGGGTGCCTACTCTGCAGAGGAGAGTCATCCACAGCAGTGACCCGAATCGGTTGATCCAAAGGGAGCATGGGAATTCCCAATTTTTTAGCAAAATCATATTCAAAAAAATTAGCCGCTGAACCGGAATCAATGAAAGCTTCAGTGGAAACAGTCTGACCCTCCCATGTGACAGCACAGGGAAGTAGCAGACGATTGTCATGTAGAGGTAAAGACTGCACGCCTAGGGTATTACCTCTGACTACTCCTAGGCGGCAGCGTTTCCCGACTTCTTGGGACAATTCTGTACTCTATGACCATCCTCTGCACAATACAAACAGAGCTGTTCCGTCTTTCTGCGATTCCGCTCTGCCCGCGTTAATTTGGACTGACCAATTTGCATTGGCTCAGGTGGCGGTGAGGCTGGTGGAGAAGTGGTATAGGAGACATATCTGACTCGGTCCCTACCACAGGTTTGTCTCTGATATCGTAACCTACAATCAACCCATACTGCCAACGAGATTGCTTCCTCAATGGTTTTAGGTTCAGGATATCCCAACATCAATCCAGAGACTGCGTCTGATAACCCCGATAAGAAACAATCTAACAATGCAAAAGCCCCCCACCTGGCCGAAACCGACCACTTCCTGAACTCCGCTGCATAAACCTCCACAGGATCCTTGCCCTGGCGCAAGGTTTTCAACTTCCGTTCTGCGGTAGAGGAAATGTCTGGATCATCATAGATTATGGCCATGGATTTGAAAAACTCCTCAACTGACCTGAGTGCTTCATGCCCTGACACTAAGTTATACGCCCAGGTTTGAGCATCTCCTGAGAGTAAGGTTTTAATAAAGACAATTCTCTGTGCCTCTGTCCCTGACAGGTTAGGCCTCAGTTCAAAATATGACATCACTCGATTCTTGAAATTCTGAAAGTCAGATCTATGGCCAGAAAACTTTTCTGGTACAGACATTCTCAAGTCTGTAACTGGAGGGGATCACACTGTATTTACAGTCGTCTGAAGGACTTGTAGTGACCCAGATAAAGCAGAGATCTGGGCCTGCTGACCGTCCATCACTCTGATGAGGTTTTCCACCAAAGTGGTGAGTGTGTCAAGACGACTGCTAAGTGCGTCCATATTGGTTTGGTCTGGCGTTCTGTAACGATTGGTGTCAACACGCAGAGAGAATCTGATTATTGGTGATCTGCAGTATCACCAAAAATACAGATATATACCTGATTATTGATGATCTGCAGAATCACCGATAATACAGATATATTGCTAACCTCTGGACACCTGAAGCGTGTGAGCATTTGGTGCAACAGTAGAAATTGGACCACCGAGGTAGCAGGTGGTCCAATAGGTAGAGAGACAGACTCTACTGCAGTCAAGGACTCCAGGGAAAGGAGACCTTGACTGGTTTAGCAGCAGTGCCCCCTCTGAGAGGCAGAGGGCCCCTGCAAGGAGGCTGAGCCCCCAAGAGATGGGTGACAGCCAGAAGGGTCTGGCAGGCCGGGTCGACAACACGCTTACAGATAAAGTACAAAACAGTAAGCTGATTCGGTATCCAAGGCAAGCAGGGTTTGGCAACGATATATCAGAAATGCAAGGTACCGAATCAGCGATCAAAGGAGTGGTCAGGAAAGCAATAGGTCATAACAGATATCAAACAATGCCTAGTCTGGGTGTGAGGTCCGTGTTTTCTACACCCCGGAAGTAGCCTGAAGTATAACAGAATGATAACACAGATTCCCTAGTCTGGGTGTGAGGTCCTTGGTCTCTACACCCTGGAACTAGCCTCATGTATAACAGAATGATAACACAGATTCCCTAGTCTGGGTGTGAGGTCCTTGGTCTCTACACCCTGGAACTGGTCTAAAGAATAACACAGATGACACACAGTATTCCTAGTCTGAGGTGTGAGGTCCGTGGTCTCTACACCCTGGAACTGGTCTAAGGAATAACACAGATAATACACAGAAAATTGGCTAAGTGGTGATTCCCAGGTCCTCCTGGTTCCACCACACTGAAAGATCTGACTAGGTCTGAGTGCTAACACATAGGTATTCGCAACGCCAGACAACCAGCAACTGAACAGCAAGAGATATATATAGTGGAGCGCTCTCCAGCACCACCCAGCTCCCATCAACCAATCAGCAACTGAGCTGGGGTCAGCTGACCGTCTCGATTGGTATAAAGAGCCTGTCTTGCGGCGCGCGCGCGCGTAGCTCTCCATCTGTGTGCACTACTAGGTCCAGCAAAACCAGCCACATGTTGGTGCGGCGAAACCGCCGCTCTATGCGCGGAAACCACCGCCTGACTGTCAGGAGGCGCGGCGGTTTCTCCGCAATCCGTCACACAGCCACTATCGTCGTAATCATACATCATTAGCTCTTTACTTTTAAGAGCATTTATTTATTTATTTATTGTATTTCTAAAGCGCCAACATATTAAGCAGCGCTGGTCATCATGGGTCATTCTGTGATGGCATTAAAATTTGTGGGATTGATATAGTACAAACTTCAAGATGAGTGTAATGGATTGCGGAGACACCGCTGCGCCGTCTGGCGCGGGGCGGCTGTCTCCACGTTCAGACCGGCGGTTTCCGCACAGCAGCATGCGTCTGGTTTGTCTAAGCCTAGTAGTGCACACAGATAGAGAGCTACACGCGCGCGCTGGGAGGCAGGACCTTTATGCCAGGCAGGAGAGGGATCAGCTGATCAGGACAATCAGCTGATCCCAGCGCAGTGGGTGATTGGCTGAGTGGTGCTGGGCGGCGTGGAGGAGCTCTGCACTATATATACATCTTGCCTGTCAGTTGCTGGTTGTCTGCCGTTACGAATACTTACGTGTGAGCACTCAGACCAGTCAGATCCCACAGTGTGTTAGAACCAGGAGGACCTGGGAATTCACACTTAGCCAGATTACGCTTGTGTTATATGTTAGACCAGTTCCAGGGTGTTGTGACCAAGGACCTCACACCCAAGCTTAGGGATACTGTGTCATTGCTGTGTTATACTTTAGACCAGTTCCGGGGTGTTGTGACCAAGGACCTCACACCCAAGCTTAGAATTACTGTGTCATTACTGTGTTATACTCTAGACCAGTTCCAGGGTGTTGAGACCAAGGACCTCACACCCAAGCATAGGATACTGTGTTATTCTTTAGACTAGTTCCTGGGTGTCGAGACCAAGGACCTCACACCTCAGCCTAGGATATCTGTTATGACCATTTGCTTTGTCGACCTCTCTATTGCTTTCTGATTCGGTACCTCTGCATATCTGCCTACCTGTTGCCAAACCCTGCCTGTACCCGGTTACCGATTCAGCCTTCTGTCTCTGTACCTTATATGCTCATCTGTTGCTGATCTGGCCTGCCCGACCTTCCAGGCTGTCACTCACCCCTTGAGTGCTCAGTCTATCTGTACTAGCTGCAAGGACCTCTTGCTCATCAGAGAGTCCTTCCTGCAGTGCAGCCGGTGGCCTCTATCCCTTGGAGTCCCCTGGCTGCAGTACAGTCTGATTTCCTGTTTACCAGGGAATCACTGGCTGCCAGATTATCTCTATCTCCTCTCTCAAGGAGATAGTCCCTGCACAGTCCAGGGCCACCTGCCCCTCAGGTGG
This sequence comes from Hyperolius riggenbachi, assembly GCF_040937935.1. Lineage (NCBI taxonomy): Eukaryota > Metazoa > Chordata > Amphibia > Anura > Hyperoliidae > Hyperolius > Hyperolius riggenbachi. The sequence goes on along the minus strand of NC_090651.1, from coordinate 359,011,113 downwards.
TTCTTGGCCGAGCTGCCTGTATCTCCCGCCTCACGGGACATAGCCTACAGTTCCACCAAACACTTACACTTATTTAGGTGTCCAGAGGTTAGTCATACTTGTATTATTGGTGATTCTGCAGATCATCCATATTCAGGTATACATCTGTATTGTTGATGATTCTGCAGATCACCAATAATCAGATTCTCTCTGTGTGCTGACACCAATCGTTACAATAAGTGACTATGTTTCTACAGTAGCCAATTTTCACCACCAGCACAAGGGATGGTAGGAACTTTCTTAAGAATACAGATTCCAAGTCTCCAATTGGAAATGGACTTACCATGGCGGAAATCAGTTTATAGAAATCAGTAGGCAGCAATCGGAATCTCATGGAAATACCACATTACTGCAACTTGTATATTGTAGCCCAATCACAGAACCCGGGAGCATTGGTCCAATCAAAGAAAGCAGAAATTTTCCCTGGAAATTGAATACCATGGTAATTTTAAACCATGAAAATCATGCAATCGGAGAATGCAGATTTTTTTTTTCTGCATAAATCAGGTTACGGCGGTAATTTCAGGCCAATCACAGAACTTAGAAGTGTTGGCCCGATCAGGGAATGCAAACTTTTTCCACAGAAATCAGATTCCCATGGAAATTTTAGGCCAATCAGAAGATTTTGGAAGTATTAGGTGAATTTGAGAATGAAGAAGTTTACCACAGTTGCCAATGAAATATGTGGTTTCTGCATAATTGCGTACATCCACAAAAAAAATAGCGGATTCCACAATTTTTATTTTTTTAAAATTTTACAATTAACTAGCTTTATTGAAAAAAAAAACTTTCTTCAGAAATATGCGAACATTGAAAAATTGGATTTCCATGGAATCGGAAAGTCACTTTTTCGGAAAGCAGACATTTTGGTGGAATAAGAAATCATCATTTCCGACCATCCCTAACTACCACCACTACCTGCAAGCAACACCCCAAGGGGGGGGGGGGGGGGGGGGGCTACCTGCACTCCCTTGGGGTGTAGCTTTTGGGTGGTGTTCCAAGGCAGTGTGAGCACTTGGGACCCCACCTGCATTGCTCACCTTCATTTGAAAGCTTAGAGCAATTTACAGGTAAAGTAGCTCCCAATTCACATGGAAGTGGTTAGGAGGAGGCATAGAGATTGGCTGCATGTGCCGGCCTGCTACCACATACTTGCATTATCATGGGGAACTGATGTATTTTCCTAAGACAGAGGAGATAGTTTAATGGTGGAGAGCCCTCCTGCTGCAAGTAGTCAGGATTACACAGTGCTTGCTTCTTCCAGGTCGCCGTTAGAGATGGCTCGCACCTCCGATTTTCGGTTCGCAAACCTCGAACACGAACTTCCGCAAAAGTTAGGTCCGCGCTTCAATGGGGATGCGAACTTTAAAAACCAGAAACATTCATGCTGGCCAGAAAAGTGATGGAAAAGATGTTTCAAGGGGTCTAACACCTGGAGGGGGGCATGGATGAGTGGGATGCACGCCAAAAGTCCCGGGGTAAAATCTGGATTTGACACAAAGCAGCGTTTTAAGGGCAGAAATCACCTTGCATGCTAAATTGGAGGCCTAAAGTGCTTTAAAACATCTTGCATGTATATACGGTACATCAATCAGGTAGTGTAATTAGAGTACTGCTTTACACTGACAGACTAAACTCACTGTGTAACGCACCGCAAACAGCTGTTTGTGTAGTGACGGCCGTGCTGGACTGGTGCACACCATGGCGAGAGTACAGGCCATGGCGGTTTTCAAGCCCATATGGTCACCATGCTGAGGTAGCTCAATGACAGAACAACAGTGACTGTCCAGCTGATGGAATTTGTTATGTCCACAATGAAGCAACGACCTTATTATCTTGGGTGTGCCCCCCCCCGAGACACTCATATAGCCGGCGGTCATTGCTTCACCGCGGCAAGGTAACGATCAGGAAGGGGAATGGGCACATGTACATGCATTTTGTTTTGTTGTTGCAGCTGCAGTGCAGCCAGAAAAATTAGACAGGCAGGTACATGCACCAAAAAAATTATTATAGCGGCCGCTGCTAGCTAAAAATTCAGGAATCCGCCTGGTGTCCTGGACCCTGTTGGTGGTGGCGGAGAAGGCAGTCAAGCGGCCTGCGGCAGAGATGTTGTGTGGGGAGCGAGTTAGTCTTGGGGCAGGCAGTCACACGATGTGCAGGCAGAGATGCTGTGTGTGGGGACTGACTTAGTCTTCGGGCGGGCAGTAGCCCTCCGGAAGTGGTACCTTTATTCCGTTGTGCTGTGATATCACCCTTAAATGCACAGTAAAGCATAGTTGCCAGCTTGTTCTGCACGTGCAGCATCCTTTCTGCCTTCAGGTGAGTTGGTAACATCTCTATCACTTTGTGCCTATACCAAAGGTCTAGTAGTGTGGCCACCCAGCACAGCTCATTTCCCTTGAGTTTTTTTATACGGGGGTCCCTCAACAGGCTGGACAGCATGAAAGATGCCATCGGCACAACTTTGGATCCAGACATATTATCCATCTCCTCTTGCTCTTCCTCAGTGACGTCAAGTAAGTTCTTCTCCTCCCCCAGCCACGAACAATACCACGGGAAAGTTGAGCAGCACAAGCCCCCTACAATGCCTGTTGTGGTTGGTCTTCTGCCGCCTCCTCCTCATCCAAAAAAAAAACACCTTCCTCATCATCATCTGACTCCTCTTCTTCCCCACACGACTCTTCCTCCTCCTCCTCCTACCCCTCTGTGCTGCTGATGAGAATTGATCCCACAACTGTTCCTCCTGTAACTGTTTCCTGTTCACGCTCCTCCACAGCTTGATCCACCACTGCACGCACCAGGAAGAAAGCATACAGGATCAAGTCGTTGATGGCGCCTTCACTGCGACTCACCATGTTTGTCACCTCCTCAAACGGCCGCATGAGCCTGCAGGGATTTCGCATGAGTGTCCAGTTCTTTGACCAGAACATCCCCATCTCCCCAGAGTGTGTCCTTCTACTCTAGTTGTATAGATACTGGGTGACGGCTTTCTCCTGTTGTAGCAGGCGGTCGAATATCAGGAGGGTCGAATTCCAACGAGTCAGGCTATCACAAATCTCACCGGCAAGTTGTTTCTCCGCTGAATATAGGCAAAGCATGCCATGGCCGTGTAGGACTGCCTGAAATGCCCACACAACTTCCTGGCCTGCTTCAGGAAGTCCTGTAAGCCTGGGTACTTAGACACAAATCTCTGAATTGTGAGATTCCGCACATGTGCCATGCAGGGTACATGTGTCAACTTTCCCAAATTTAAAGCCAGAATGAGATTGCTGCCATTGTCACACACCACGTTGCCGATCTCCAGTTGGTGTGGGGTCAGCCACTGATCCACCTGTTTGTTCAGAGCAGCCAAGAGAGCTGCTCGAGTGTGACTCTCCGCTTTGAGGCAAGACATGTCTAAGATGGCGTGACACCGTCGTACCTGGCATGCAGCATAGGCCCTGGGGAGCTGGGGCTGTGTAGCTGGAAAGGAGATCGCAGCACCAGTAGAGTTGAACTGCCACACAGCCAAGGAGGAGGAGGATGACGACAGCGAAGAGGATGTAGCAGGAGGAGTAGGAGGAGAAGGAGAGGAGGTGGCAGGAGGCCTGTCTGCAAGCCGTGGAGGGGTCACAAGTAGGTCCGCTGCACAGCCACATACTCCCTGCTTGCCAGCGGTCACCAGATTGACCCAATGGGCTGTGTAAGTAATGTACCTGCCCTGACCATGCTTGGCAGACCAGGCATCTATAGTCAGATGGACCCTTGACCCAACGCTGTGTGCCAGAGATGACGCCACTTGCCTTTCAACTTCACGGTATAGTTTGGGTATACCGTGAAGTTGAAAGATACCCTGAACAGGTGCAGTCACGTAGGTAGGTAGGTAGGTAGGTAGGTAGGTAGGTAGGTGCACTGAGCAACAACAACAGGTGGGTATGCAGTGATTGTTATTACAAATGTGCAGCTGCCTGTCACACACACAGGTACCCTGAACAGGTGCAGTCATGTAGGTAGGTAGGTAGGTAGGTAGGTAGGTAGGTAGGTGACCTGAGCAACAACAACAGGTGGGTATGCAGTGATTGTTATTACAAATGTGCAGCTGCCTGTCATACACACAGGTAGTCACTGAATGTGCTGGGCCTGGCAGTGGCACAGCAGGAATTACCCAGGCTGTTTATAGAACACAAGTGTCTGTGGGACACACACACACACAAAAAAAAAATAGATAACAAGAACAACATTAGCTCTCAAAAGAGCTGTTGAAGGGTGCTTTTTAGCAATAAGTAAAAGCAAGGAGCAAGCTAACACGCCTAACACAAGAGCCTAACTAAGCTTTCCCTGTCAGCAGGTTCTTCTCTCCCTTCTCAAATTACTGCAGCCACACGAGTGAGTGAAATGGCTGACACTGCCTACCTTTTATAAGGGGGGGGGGGGGGCTCCTGGAGGGAGTGTAGCCTGATTGACTACCCTGTGTCTGCTGACTGGGATGTAGAGGGTCAAAGTTGGCCCAAATGATGTAAAGTAGGGGGCGGGTCGAACCGCCATAAAGTTCGCATTCGATTGCAAACGCGAACCACCGAAGTTTGAGTGAATAAGTTTGCCATTCGGGCCATCTCTAGTCGCCGTACCTGGATAACACAATACTCCAATTTGAGTCTCAGGATAATAAGGCTGCACACTGAAGGCTTGAATGCAAAAAGCTTGTATTGACAGAGCACACTACATGTTACGGTCTAACGACCTTCATCAGGTGTACATATGAGTTAACCCACCACACCTACCTAACTACTACCACATGATTCCACCACCAGGTGAGATGCTGATAACATCCTTAATTTACATAATGATACATTGATTAAAAAACATTTCAACAAACAACTATGCAAAATGTATGCAGATAACAATGCAAAATGTATGCAGACAGCAATGCAAAACTTTTGCAGACAACAGCACAACTTTTTTTGACCGCCAAATGGATTACAGTAATTCCCATGCAGGTTATCTTGACCAGTGTAAAGAGGCAATCCATCTGGCTACCCCGTTAATATGTAGTAATTAAATCACTGATCGTTTGTCGCAGACACTTCAGTTAATGACTGCCCTAGAAAAACCTGTAAAAGAATAAAACATCATACTCAATATAAAACATTAAAATGAATAAAAGTTGTTGCTACTTATGACAACAATTCAACAGGTCTAAGTGCTAACATTTACAAAAACATTTTAACAAGGTTTTCTCGGTTATACTTCTTGAGTAAACAACATCCTCCATATCCTGTATTAACGTAGACTCTTCCTGCAACAAAGCATTTTCTTTGACCTCTGACACACACCGCATCGAGGACCAGCCACCTCAATTGGGAAGCACTGTGGCTGGCATGCCTGGCCACTGATGTATCGTATTGCACTTTATCCTCCTGCAATTTTGTGGTGGCCCTTTTGTGCTCCTGTATATGGGCACACACCAGCCTAGTGGTTATGGCTATATACATTAGGTCACAGGGGCACTATAATTCATGAACCCCATAGGCACTAGAACACAAAAATCTGCCCCTGATTTTAATTGGTCTGTCTGTATGTGGGTGAGAGATCTAATCACCCTAATGATAGCGCAAGATACATTGCAATTACAACATGGCACTGTCCCGCTTTTGGCATTGCACCCCCTTTGCTTCTTGTTCCCCATATCAGTTAGCTAGATGTTGTACTGCACTGCAGATGTAGGTACATTTTTTTTAGCGCCTCTAAATTTGCTGACAAGCCTTCACTGCAGATAATGTAAATAGCCAGGTGCTGCCTGGGAGTGAGTGTTTGTCGTACTTAGGTAAATATAATATTCTGCTGTGCTCTGCAGGGATGGGAGGGGGGTCCCGGATAGTATAAGGTAATCTACAATATCAACAAAGAATACAGTCAACTGAGTTCTCGTGATCAGATCCTGAACACATGATGTGCTTGTAATAATCTGAATTGCTGATGAGCCAGGTATATATATAAGAGGCTCCGGGACCTTCTCATATTCAGAAGTACAGAGTGGAAAGTGGTGAAGAGTCTTTTGTCTGTCATACTGTACAAGATGGACCGCAGTTCCTATAAGCTCTACCATCAACACGATCATGATTCCAGAAGAATGCTGGAGACTTATTATTCTGAAAACCCTAATATGGAATTTAAAGAAGACACACTGACGTTACCACTAGAGAAAATGCACAAGGCACTTGCCATGGGTAAGTAGACTAATGACATTGGTAGTAGAAAAAGTTATGATCCTTGAAGGTTACCCATAGCTAGTGATGAACGTAATCAGCAAAATACGATTTTGCTAAATTTCAATTTTGCAATTATGCTTATACGTAATTACGATTTTGCTAAATTTCAATTATGCTATTATGCTTATACGTAATTACGATTTTGCTAAATTTCAATTTTGCAATTATGCTTATACGTAATTACGATTTCACTAAATTTCAATTTTGCAATTATGCTTATATGTAATTACAATTTGCAAATTCGTTTGATTTCATGTAGTCATCCGTAATTTTGCATAAAATTTTGCGAAATATTGTGTGATTTCATGCCAATTTTAGCAGTGAATGGCAAAGCCCCCATACACGCTATTGACACCAAGATTGTTACATATTTTAAGGGGAATCGTGGGTACAAGTCAAAAAAAGAATTCTGCAAAAAGACCTTATAGTTTTTGAGAAACTTGATTGTAAAAATGTAAGTAAAAAATGGTTTTTAAACTTAGAAAAATGACAGTTTAAAAAAAAAATATTTCTCAAAAACTACAAGGTATTTTTGAAAAATTATTTTTGTTATTTATACCCACTATTCTACTTAACATATGTAGCTGTTTTCGTAGCAATAGCATGTATGGAAGCTTTGCTATTCACCTCTAAAAGTGGCACAAAAGTATGCGAAATTTCACAAAAATTATGCAAAATTTTGAAATACTACTATTACATTTAAAATTAATTATGTTTTTTTCTGAAATTTAGCATTACGATTATGATGTGTAATTGCGAATTTCGATGTACAAAATTCACATATGCGAAATTTCAGCCCACCACTGCCCGTAACCTCCAAGTCTCTGTGAATGAGTGGTACCAGGAGCCCAATGGTGCAGTATTGTTAGGCAAAGGGATGTAAGCACACGTGTATAAGTATTATACTCACAAGGGTGGGTTGCAAAACTTGCAACCACCGTCTCAGCTTGCAGGAATATAACCGTTTCCGCTTGGCGTCCCAGGCTTGGTGCAAATGCTGGTCAGTCGGTGGCTCTCCTGGATTAGTTATGAGGTCTATAGGTCCCAGTGACTAAAAAACCACTTTGGGGTATGAACTTTACTAAAAAAACACTGATGGAGGTGCCCTTGATGATATGATACTACTAGACGTTGTATATACTGTATGTTGTATTGTTGTATATATCTAGAAAAGGTTAGAAATTACGCTTCTCATGTATACAACATCTAGTAGTATTATATGCTTCCTGGCACCTCCACCAGTGTTTTTAGTATAATGACATTAATAACTAATTTTTAAGATTTTATTTTTTTATACAAAGTTTTTTTTTTATTTAGGAAAAAAGACAAACACTTAAAATCTTTTACAAAACAATAAACAAACAGACTGGTTTGAATCTAATATTAATAGATCAAAATGATAATGAGGATAAGGGTCTTGGTAAACTAAATCAATGATACAATCAAAATTGTCCATGTATGGCAAAACAATGAGGTGCATAGCGTATGATGAGTTGAGCCAGAAAAGTACCCAAATGTGCATAAGATTCAGAAAAATGTCCAGAAAATATGGCCAAAAAGTAGTTTGTAAGTGCATAGGAAGGAAACAACACAACAAGGGGTACAATTAACCCTTTGTTGTGTAGATTCCTTCCAATACACTTCCAAACATTTTTTTTTTCTGCAGTGGGCACTTTATGCAGTTTGCACCAGTGAGGAGTGCAAATGCCAATATCCTTTTGCATTCATTTTTGCGAAAATAATATTAAATTAGATTTTTGAGTGAAAATGTCATTGAAAAGTTGTTTTGTTATTTTTCGTGTATTCACATTATTTTATGAATTTGCGCAAGAAAAATGTCGACTTGTTTTGCATTTTTGCTGAAAAAAAAATATTTGGAAAATGCCATTACAATCTATTTTCGCAACATTTTTCTCAAAATTAAAAATAGCATTTTTGATGCGAAAATTACTTTGGTGAAAATTTGCAAGCAACACTGGTTTGCACCCGTCGGCTGCAGGGGCGTAACTAGACATCACTGGGGTCCCCTGCAAAACTTTGAATGGGGCCCCCCACCCCCACCTCCCTCGCTTTCTACACAGGAAAACTGAGGGTCAATGTGTTTTTCCCCATGCAGATAAAAATACTTAGACTTAAAGGAAACATCAGACAATCCATGCTACCCCCAGATCTACTTACCCGGGGGCTTCCTCCAGCCCCTTGCAGCCGACAAGTCCCTCGTTGCAGCTCGGCTCCCAGTACATACATACACACACAGCTGTATTATTTTACTACATGAGAGCACATGCTATATGGAGGAACAACAATGACATGCTGAACATAAGATATAGTATTCACCGTAACTTTGGCAAAACATTCAGAATGTCACTGATTGATATTGTCATTACGGGATCTTGGTCTCAGTATGAGACAACAAGCTCCCAATGAGGCAGGGACATCAATCTTACCCACTCCACTGTGTCTGTAATCAGACACCATAAGGTAATTAGTCTGTGTGTGATAAGAATCTAGGAATCTCTTCTGAGGGATTGCTGAATTAGGGCCAGTCTACAACTTTTTTTTCAACCTGTGACTCCTTTGTTTGTAACGTTGTACATGAAGTCATCAGAACTTTGCTGCAGTGTGAGACAGATGTTTTTTACAAACCCTAGGGAGCAGGGACAGTGTACGAATTCCAAAATGTGTGTGATTCCTTCTTATCTGTGTGGAGGACACATGCAGTCAATATAACAATGGTACGAGAGCAGAAAGTGTTTTCTCTCCATGCCCTTAGTTGTCATTCTCTCAAACTTTTCCCCCCACGGGGCCCCCTGTGGCTTCTGGGCCCCCCATACAGATGCATCCCTTGCAGGGTCTATTGTTACGCCCCTGGTCGGCTGCTATACTTTGGCACTTATTTTATTAAATCTTATGCACTTTTGGGTAGTCTTCTAGTTCATCTCATCATTAGCTCTTTTTCAACATATTATCAGAGATGGCACAAGTGTTGCTTGTGAATTTTCGCCACAGTCATTTTCACATCGAAAATGCTATTTTTGCCTTCAAAAAAATATACGCAAACATACTTTGTATTTTTGCAATGTCAATTTTGGCAGAATTTTTTTTTTCCAAAATTACCAGACTTTTTTCCTAAATTGCCATTCATGAGTTAAGAGCAAATGACCTTTTAACCTCCCTGGTGTTATGATTATTTCTGGATTTAGGGTCTAAAAGCCGTACAATTGTTTTCACAAGCTTTTGGGCTCTAAAAACACATACTACAGATAGATCTGCAATAGCCCTTATAACTCACTCAGGTACAGGATTACCGCTCTGAGCTGAAGATTTCTGTCCTGAACCGACTAGGAAAAAAAATCGCTAAAAACTTAAAAAAAACCATGAACATATGACAAAATTATTTCTGAAGACATTTTTTTAATAAAATCTAATTATACATTATTTTCACAAAAAATGAATGCGAAAAGAATATCAGCATTTTCTCTCATCACTGGCTGGCACCAGGAAGTGGATGCATGCTATGGCAATACTACGGTTACCACAGAAAGGTGGGACATTGCCAAATCATATAATAGGGGAGGCATGTAAAACAGCATGGCACGGCTAGGAGGAGCTATACAAAACTAATACATAGGCCCATATGCAATTCACTTTTTCTCCTGAGTTATCTCCTAGCCTAGGAGAAAATTTTCATCTTCTACTTACTTACTTACTTTCAGCATTTTACAATTGAAAATTGGTGAGAAAGTACTGTCAACATTATTCTGAGTGTTTTCTTGTTTGCTGGTGGTTTAAAAGGCATCTTATGACAAGGTGTGAAATATCTCCAAGGAGAACACTCAGGGGAAAAAAGTGAATTGCATATGGCCCCCGTGTCATAAAATCACTTTTAAGCCACCAGCAAGCAAGAAAATACTCAAATTAGTTTTGATATTACTTTTTCGGTTACAAAATGCTGAAAAGTTATTTTAAGAAGAAGTTGAAAAATTATCTCCTAGGAAAAAACACAGGTGAAAAATTGAATTGCATATGGGCCATGGTTTAGAAAAATGAGCAGGCATGTCTAACAACGCACTTTAAAGAGGATCTGTAACATCAAAAGATCCCCTGGGGGGTACTCACCTCGGGTGGGGGAAGCCTCCGGATCCTAATGAGGCTTCCCACGCCGTCCTCTGTCCCACGGGGGTCTCGCTGCAGCCCTCCGTACAAGATGACGTCATTATTTTCCTTCCCAGCTCCTGCGCAGGCGCTCTGACGGCTGTCGGCTCCGAACTACACGGAAATACCCGATTGCCGTCGAGTCTGCTCTACTGCGCAGGCGCAGGTTTCCGGCGCCTGCGCAGTAGAGCGGACCCGACTGAGATCGGGTATTTCCGTGTAGTTCGGAGCGGAAAGCAGCCACAGCACCCCCGCTGGAGCCTGCAAAGGTAAACATTGAACTGACAGTCGGCTCTGTCGCCGGCTGTTCGGAGGGCTGCAGCGAGACCCCTGTGGGACAGAGGACGGCGTGGGAAGCTTCATTAGGATCCGGAGGCTTCCCCCACCCAAGGTGAGTACCCCCCAGGGGATCTTTTTGACGTTACAGAGTCTCTTTAAGCTTGGTCATCTCAGGACTTGCTTGATCACATCAGGGTCTCATTTCAGGGTGCTACTAGTGCTAATGGGGGTAAGTTTGGAGGACTTACCAGAAATTAAATAAAAAAATATTGCAATAAAGTGTTAATCAAAGTGAGGGGAGGATGACTCTGCAGTGTCTATCTATTCTGAAGGGAAAGGCCGCTACTCTTCAGAAGTTGGTGCATTAACCTTCCTGCCTGGATTATTTATAGATTTTAGGGTCTAAAGAAGTGCAGTTTTTTTCACATGCTTTTAGACCCTAAAACCAAGTAAAAATCACACCACAGAGAGATCTGCATTTAAGAGAGATGGAACATCACCTTGGCAATCCTCTGTGGGTGTACAGGAACCTACTCCTTGTACCATCAGGGTGAAGATCCATCTTTTTCAAAGATAATGGTCCGCACCACATTCAAGTATAAATCAGCTTTATTGAAGATCCATAAAATGCTGTGTAGCAGCTACAGCCCGCTGTTTTGGGTTACATTCCCTTTTACAAGCTGCTCAAGGTTCTGAGCGGCTTGTAAAAGGGCATGTAACTCGAAACAGCTGGCTGTAGCTGCTACACAGCATTTTATGGATCTTCAATAAAGCTGATTTATTTTTGGATGTGGTGTTGACCATTATCTTCGAACAAGGCAGCCCCTGCTTTTACGCACCTCCCTGGGATCCAGTGCTGCAAAATGCAAATATCCCTCCATCCTCAACCCTATAATGAGATCGACATCTATCGTCATGATGACAAACAGTAATCTCACCTGAGGGATCCAGAGCCTCCGAGGACAAGAAGAAGTATGGCTGCTGGCAACTGGATCCCGGTGAAGATGAGTTGAAACACCGCCATGCTGCTGTTGTCTCTCTATCCCTCCCGGCGGCTACCCTGAGTCAGGCTCGGGATTACCACTCCTGGCTGCTTTTTTCCACTTTGAGCCTGACTCGGGGGTTACCGCCAGGAAGGTTAAAAACATTTCTTGGTCAAGTTTCTGATGAAACTTTTTTTGGTGTCCAATCATTTTACGTGCAAGTGTGATCCCTTTACATACACATGTTATCTTTTTATACTGACATGGTAAAAAGTGCTGAAGTTTCCATTAACATGCTGTGTACCCCCTGCAGGTCATATAGCTGGAAAGCTCTTGATTGACATCAGCACAGGCCCTCTAATTCATCACCTTTATACTGCCTGTGAGTTCTTCAAAGATATTATCCTGCTGAGGACCAATGAGAAGTGCATCCTGGAGATATTGAAATGGCACAAGGATCGTACAGGAGCTTTCTGCTGGGGGCACACAACTACGCATGTTACTGACTTAGAAGGAAAAAGGTGAGATCTCACAAATGGCATTTGAATCCAACAGTGACTTCTTGTATTTTAGAGGCTAAAGTAGTATTTGTATCATCATCGTTGATCCTAATTTTTTTTTTTCCAGTGACCAATGTGAAAAAAAAGAGATGAAGCTGAAGTCAGCCATTATGCATGTTATGAAATTTGACCCAGAGGCAGACTCTCTAACAGACCTGATAGGGGTTCCTCAGGCCGACTGTATCATCACCTATGGGTTGCTGGATATGATCTGCAAAGATCAAGATGACTACAAGAAAAAAATTGGAAAGATCCTAAAACTATTAAAACTAGGGGGGCATCTGATCTTATTTGGAGCAATAAATGCCTCTTATTACACAGTTGGAGAGCACAGGTTCCACATGTTCACGTATGATGAAAATTTTGTAAAAAATGCTCTTATTGCAGAAGGAATGACCATTCTCCAGTGTGAAATTATCCCAAGGAAATCTAAGAGCCATTTAACTGATTTTGACGGCACCCTGTTCATTACAGCTTGCAATGAGAAGGTTGAAAGTTGAAATACTAACAATTAATTTCCAGAAATGTGTTGTGTGCTCCTAATCTTTTAGGCCCTTACAGTCTTTCTGGAAAGTTTTTATAGTCTCTTACTCAGATCATATCTCTTCACATCCTTCACCTGTGAGGGTACCCCAAGGCTCTGTCCTTGGTCCCTACCTCTTTCCTATCTATATGCATGGTCTTGGCAACTTAATAAGCCAATTTGTTTGAATACCACTTGTATGCAGATGATATTTAACTGCACTTCTCAGCCCCAGACCTTAACTCCCTCCTTACACATATTTTTGATTGCTTGTCGGCTTTACCCTCTTTCGTGATGTGTCAAATATTAAAACTAAATATGAGTAAAACCAAACGTATGATTTTTTCACCATATCTGTTCAGTTCTCTGGGTGATATAACAATAAATGTTAATACCATACCACCCCTATAACTTAAGTTCCCCAAGCATATTGCTTACAGGGTATTATTTGATTCCTGTCTCTCATTTATTTCTCACATTCACTCCCTAACTAGCTGCCGCCATCAGGGCCGGATTTGTACTTTTCTCCACCCAAGGCCCACTGTCACCAACCGCCCCCCTCCCCCCACCTGACGGGCAGTATTTCTTCCCACGCTGTCTACCAACACTTTTATATTTAAAATAAACCAAAAAACATATTAACTTGAAAGTTCACTTTAAGTTAACCTGAGATGTCAAAATACAAAGATTTGGTACTTACCTGAGGATTCTTCCAGCCCCATGAGCACCGATGCCTCCCTTCGCCGTCCTCCATGCATGCCAGTTGGCCCTTCTGCGCATGTGCAGAGGGGCCGTACAAGCGCAGAAGAGCCGACTGGCACGACTGAGTCAGTTTCCAAGGCTCATTGTGGCTGAACGGAGGCACTCAGAAGGGCAGCGAGGGAGGCATTTGTACTCATGGGGCTGGAGGAATCTTTGTATTTTGGCATCTCAGGTACACTTTAAGCACAGTTTTTTGCTCCCCTGTCAGTGTGTCAGTGAAAAAAATACAGTAGTCCATCCAGGCCCAACATTCACCATACACATCAGTTCAGACACCCTGCAGGCTGTGTGCAGCAGAAAACTTTGTTTCAAGGGGGGGGGGGGAGAGGGTCTCGATTAGTGCTGCGCCTGCACCCTGGGGTTTGGTCTGTTCTTCAGCCCCAGTGGCACTACAAGACCTCTCCATCCCCATCCACTCCACACTCCTGGAGGCGTAGCTAAAGTTTTAGGCACCCCGGATTTTGTGCAGTGGCTTCAGTGTGTGTGTGTGTGTGTGTGTGTGTGTGTGTGTGTGTGTGTGTGTGTGTGTGTGTGTGTGTGTGTGTACAACACTGGCTGGGGGCGGAATGCAGACCTGGAAGGTGTATCGGAGGGTGGAGGAGGTAGCGAATGTGGACATTGAGAGTCCCAGGACGTTTGGCGCACAAAAGCGTGACATTACCCAGGACACATTTCAGCAACCGGGGAACAGAGGCGCCAGCAGGGTAAAAGTGGATAAAACCTTTAAAATTTGCTTGGAGGAAGCGGTGGACTTACCTCCATAAAGCAGACACAAAAGACTGTCTATCTGTATATTATTAATCACATTTATTATATAGTACCCTAAAAGTGCAACGCGTTTCGCAGGCCACTGGACTGAGGCGCTACTCCTGCTACTGCTGAAATTCTGTTTGTCCCCACGTTTATTGCCTGATGAAGCGGGCGTGGCCTGCGAAACGCGTTGCACTTTTGGGGTACCATATAATAAATGTGATTACTATTATACAGACAGTCTTCTGTGTCTGCTTTATGGAGGTAAGTCCACCACTTCCTCCAAGCAAATTTTAAAGGTTTTATCCACTTTTACCCTGCTGGCGCCTCTGTTCCCCGGGGAAGCGGGAAAAAAGGGCGCAGGCAGCTAGTGGACAAAAAGGACGCCGCCATTCACTCTCATAATAAATAACGTTTAATGGGCGCCGAGCAGGAAAAAAGGGCGCCGGAGATAAATAACATTTACAAACGGCGCCCGGAGATTTTTAGTGATTTATAACTGTGCTTGTTGTGATTTACGTTTATAAAATGCACTTGTGCCGAATAACGTTTATAAAAATACTAAACATATTTATCTTATTTAACTAATTAAAACATTATTTAAAGTTTTATCCCTTACTGTTTGTAAAACATTATTACATAGTTACATAGTTACATAGTTACATAGGTTGAAAAAAGACATACATCCATCGAGTTCAACCAGTACAAAGTACAACTCCAGCCCGTCCCCCGCATACCCCTGTTGATCCAGAGGAAGGCGAAAAAACCTCCACCAGGCATGGTCCAATTAGCCCCAAATGGGAAAAATTCCTTCCTGACTCCAGATGGCAATCAGATAAAATCCCTGGATCAACATCATTAGGCATAACCTAGTAATTGTAGCCATGGATGTCTTTCAACGCAAGGAAAGCATCTAAGCCCCCTTTAAATGCAGGTATAGAGTTTGCCATAACGACTTCCTGTGGCAATGCATTCCACATCTTAACCACTCTTACTGTAAAGAACCCTTTCCTAAATAAATGGCTAAAACGTTTTTCCTCCATGCGCAGCTCATGTCCTCTAGTCCTTTGAGAAGGCCTAGGGACAAAAAGCTCATCCGCCAAGCTATTATATTGCCCTCTAATGTATTTATACATGTTAATTAGATCTCCTCTAAGGCGTCTTTTCTCTAGACTAAATAAACCCAGTTTATCTAACCTTTCTTGGTAAGCGAGACCTTCCATCCCACGTATCAATTTTGTAGCTCGTCTCTGCACCTGCTCTAAAACTGCAATATCTTTTTTGTAATGTGGTGCCCAGAACTGAATTCCATATTCCAGATGTGGCCTTACTAGACAGTTAAACAGGGGCAATATTATGCTAGCATCTCGAGTTTTTATTTCCCTTTTAATGCATCCCAAAATTTTGTTCGCTTTAGCTGCAGCGGCTTGGCATTGAGTACGATTATTTAACTTGTTGTCGATGAGTACTCCTAAGTCCTTCTCCAAGTTAGATGTTCCCAACTGTATCCCATTTATTTTGTATGGTGCTAGACCATTGGTACGACCAAAATGCATGACTTTACATTTGTCAACATTGAATTTCATCTGCCATGTATGTGCCCATATAGCCATCCTCTTCCTGAGAGTTGATGATTCTGCACAATTTTGTATCATCTGCAAAAATAGCAATATTGCTCACTACTGCATCTACTAGGTCATTAATAAATAAATTGAAAAGCACTGGACCCAGTACAGACCCCTGTGGGACCCCACTGCTAACAGTCTCCCATTTTGAGTACGATCCATTGACCACAACTCTTTGTTTTCTGTCCATTAGCCAGTTCCCTATCCATGCACACAAACTCTTCCCCAGTCCTTGCATCCTCAACTTTTGCACCAGACTTCTGTGGGGAACAGTGTCGAAGGCCTTTGCAAAGTCCAAGTATATCACATCTACAGCATTCCCAATATCCATATTAGCATTCACTACCTCATAAAAGCTGAGCATGTTAGTCAAACAGGACCTGTCTTTAGTAAACCCATGTTGATGCTGAGAAATAAGATTATTTTCTACTATGAAGTCATGTATAGTATCTCTTAGTAACCCCTCAAATAGTTTGCATACAACTGATGTTAAGCTTACAGGTCTATAATTTCCTGGATCAGATTTTTTGCCCTTCTTAAATAATAGGAAAACGTGGGCTGTACGCCAATCCACTGGGACTCTGCTAGTTGCAAGAGAGTCACAAAAGATAAGATAAAGGGGCTTAGCTATAACTGAACTTAATTCTCTTAGGACCCGAGGATGCATGCCATCCGGGCCAGGTGCCTTGTCTATTTTTAATTTATTTAGTCTTGCCTTTACTTCTTCCTGCGTTAAGTATTTAATATTACAGTTAGAAGATTGAGACTCTTCTGCCTCTGTAATTTGCAACAGTGCTGTTTAATTTGTGAAGACAATAAGATAATAATAATAAGATTATTATTCACAAGATAAAGCGATCAGTACGTAACGTAAATTGCACTATATTTTTTGCAGCCACAATTAGTAAAACATTATTATCCACATAATAAAGCGATCAGTAAGGGGGGTGGTTAGGGTTAGGCACCACCAGGGGGGGTCTTAGGTTTAGGCACCACCAGGGGGGTCTTAGGTTTAGGCACCACCAGGGGGGTCTTAGGTTTAGGCACCACCAGGGGGGTCTTAGGTTTAGGCACCACCAGGGGGGTCTTAGGTTTAGGCACCACCAGGGGGGTCTTAGGGTTAGGCACCACCAGGGGGTCTTAGGTTTAGGCACCACCAGGGGGGTCTTAGGGTTAGGCACCACCAGGGGGGGGGTCTTAGGTTTAGGCACCACCAGGGGGGTCTTAGGTTTAGGCACCACCAGGGGGGACTTAGGTTTAGGCACCACCAGGGGGGTCTAGGGGTTAGGGATAGGTACAGGGAGGGTTCTGTGTAAGAGTAGGGTTAGGTATAGTTTTAGCAAAATTTTAGTAATACTTACTAATGTTTTACAACACGTATTATGAACGTAGTTATATTTATATCATCGTTATAAAGAATATTTTCAGATTTTATTATAAGAACAAACCATAAATGAAGGTTATTCACAATAATATACAATTATAACAATTAAACATATAGGCCTCGATTCATAAAGCATTCCCGCATTCGGAAATGCAAAAAAACGCTCACTTTACCGACCACACACCAAAATATGCATTCATAAAGGCTTTTTCCGCATGAAAAGCCGACATTTGCGAGCAGAGTGATCAATCACTGCCTTGCGCGGTGATTATCACAGCAACAGTAACAAATGTCAATTCATAAAGATTAGAGGTAGCGGTATGCGGACGGGTATTACCGCTACCTCTGATGTGGCGAGAAGCGTGCGGAATCCGTTGCAGTGAATGGGACAGACCTCCCAAGCAGCTGCAGAGAGAACACCGCACGGAGGGATTCCGCCTGCTTCCCCTGTTTCCGCACGTCTCCCGACAGCCTAACGCCTGCCTACAGCGGAGTATCTCCGCACGTATATCACAAGTAGCTAAATTTTTATGAATTACCACCCTGAAGGCGGAAATACCGACAGCGGTGTTTCCCCGCTCGACTTTCCCCGCTCGCAGGCAGTTTTATGAATCGAGGCCATATTATCGTTTTTTTAATAAACGTAATTATAAGTTTCACTTTTGAAACAGGGAAGAATAACGTTTTCACAATTGCCGATTTCATAAACATTATTTAATGATTTATAATTTTGTAAAACATTATTTGTAAACCAAATGTAGCACACTATTTTTATAAACGCTATTAATCATTAATTATTAATTAGCGTTTACACCCCGCACCCTTTTTGTCCGGGCGCCCTTTTTGTACGTACGTGTTCCCCGGTTGCTGTACCATGTCCATCCCTGGTGGAGGGGTGATCTACCCCTTTTCTGATCTACAGAGAGCGACTTCTTAATCCTGAGTGAAGTCAGGTCTAATCTCCTCACCTGCCTATACAGTGGTTGCCTTTGTGGTAACCCACGTTTGTGAGTATACTCTTCTCACTAATTATCTTCTTTACTAATGTTATGCTGAATATACTGCACTATATTGGGCTCTCGGTTTCTCTAACCTTATCAGGATACATTTCATCCTGGGACAGGGGACCCTGAATCCGGGATGTGTCCCAGGTAAAGTGGGACATCTGCTCAGAATCACCTAGATGTTAACCAAGAGAACATCACCCCCATACTTAAAACACACACAGACAGGCAAACTAACCACCAGAAGACCACAACACATACCACATACACACACCAAACACACACACCACACCAAACACACAACGCAAACGCACACACACATACACATTGCCAGTTACACAGACTCACCAAGTCAAGCCTTTGGCTTTGCCATCCAGCTGCTCTAATCTCCCACTGGTCAGAGTCCTGCAACTACTCCTGTCCAATCATTGGGCTCTGGTGCACAAGTTCAAAGTCCACAGACGGCAGGAGCTTGAAAGTGAGAAGGGGAGGTGTATAACGGGAGGGGGAGAGGATAGTGGTTTAGGGGCGGGGTCAATCGCCCGGCTCAGTGCAGCCTCACAGAGTCCCGCGGCAGACACGCTGAGTTCTTAGGGCTGACGTCATGGGCGGCTTCGTAGTTTGACAGCGGATTGAGCCGCTGTGGCTGCTGCCCACTGTCTTTAATCCGCTCGCGCTCTGAGCTGCCAGGCACACACTGGAGGCGGGGAATCGGCTGGTACCAGAGCTGGAGTGAGAGTCTGTTGCAATTGTAGGCTCTCTCCAGGCTCTCACAGCCACTGCTGTATTCGGGTGGCCGCCCCCGCCAGCTGATCTGCCTGCACCACAGGCAATTCACACACATACAACAAAGCGGACGGCTGGCTGTGGAATAGCTTTCAGTTATGACGGGTGACAGGTTGTCACCCGCCCCATGGATTAAGGTGTATTCTGGCACCCTAGTCTCATGCCTTGGGGGCCTGCCCCCAGTGCCGGATTTGTACTCTTTACCGCCCAAGGCCACTCACATCAGCCACCCCCTTCAGTATAAACAGTTAGATGGGCCCCCAGTATAGGTAGCCAGTTGACCCTTACCATCCCCTCCTCCAGTTTATATAGTCTGATTACCCTCCCTTTCCTCCAGTAGAGGTATCCTGATGGCCCCTCCCCCCATTTCTCTAGTATAAGAAGCCCAATGGCCCCCCATAGAGATAGCCTGATGACCCAGGTCTCTCCAGTAAAGGTAGCAAGGTAACCCTTCTCTTACCTTAGTATAGCCTGCTACCCACCTGACCTCGATCCTGGGGTGCCCTAGGCCATGGCTTATGTGGCCTTGGCTTAAATCCAGCCCTGTTAGAATACCATTCTTTCACCCTTGGTTTAACCATTGCCCATGCTGCTTCTCGTGCTCTGGCCACTAAAAATGTCAGTAATCCTGCAATGGTCATTGACATTAACACTACTTTGTGTGTTATGGCAATGTGTCTCTGGCTGCATTAGTTGTACTGAGTGGCTGCCCTTGGCGTGCCTGCATAGGGGTGTCATGAATCACAGAGTCCTCTTTTCCCTCTGATCTGCTATGTAGTAGGATTACTTACATTTCTAATCGCAAGGAATGAGCAAGGGACAAAGACGAGGGTTAAACCTCCTGTAAAGGGGTGTTATTCTTGAATAATGGCACTCTGCAATGTAAATTGAAATGTATGCTCCCTGCTGATTTGGTATGACTCGTGATCTGCAGGTTCTAATATCATAATCATTTAAATCCATTTATATTGAAAATGTGAGTACATTTAAGTAAGCATAACACTATTTAATACACAACATCATTACACATTAGTCGTATTTTTCTGCTTTTTTTTTTTCCGCAACGGATGTCCTTTAAGCCTTTAAGGGTTGTCTCAAATCTCACTTTTTTAGACAAGCATACATTCTGACTTAAGCCATTCCACTTCAACCTCTGACCAGGTTGTGCTTTTTATTAGATACTAGCTGATTGCCCGCCATTGCCCGGGTATGTATTTGGCTGGTGTTGGCTCCGCATACTTTTTCTAACTCTAACACACAATTACTAAATGACCAAGTTTGTGAGCTTTGCAGTCTTTAGTATCAATGATTTGCATTGAAATGAAAAAAATCTGATTGGCTGTTTGTGGCTCCACACCCTTTTCTGAATTTGAACCCCAGTCACCCAATGACCAACTGTACCAGGTTTGAGGCCTGAGCCATTAACAGTGCAAGAATGGTAGCAATTAAATATTCCCCTTGAAAAGAAAAAAGCACCCAGTGACCAACTGTGCAAAGTTTAAAAACCCTGCCATTAACAGTGTAAAACTGGCTTCAGTTTACATTTTCCAGTGAAATTTGTATTTGTCTCCACCCACTGATGACCCCCCGTTGCCCGTGTAGGTATTTGACTGATGTTGGCTTCGCCCACTTTTTCTAACCCTAACGCACAAACACTCAATGATGACCAGTGGTGTAACTAGAACTCACTGGGCCCCCCTGCAAAACTTTGGATGGGGCCCCCCACCCTTGACCCTGCTGAACACTGAATATGGACTGTCTATAAATCTTTCCAAACACACAATTGGAGAAACTCACTCCCAAACCGTTCTCTGCTGCTTTATAAAGCCTGCAGGCTGCTTATAAGCCAATGAGAAGTGCACACATAATACACCTAGCTTGCAGTGATAATCAAGCAGAAGCTGAGCAAGTCAGCCAATTAGTAGGAGAGGGCTTCAGTTGCATATAGACAATGGCTATATGACCAGCAGGGGGCACCAGCGTGCAGGATATTCCCTCTCATCTGCCCCCCTCCTAACTAAACATCTAACACCATATGTGAGCGCAGCCAAAACCTTGGAGCTGCGCTCACATATGGTGTTAGATGCTGGTTCTGGGGCCCCGGGCAGTGAGAGTTCCCGGGGCCCCAGGCTGGCTCATGCACCATTGTTTTTAATTATTGTAGTATCCCATGCAGTTTAGTTAGGAGGGGGGCAGATGAGAGGGAATATCCTGCACGCTGGTGCCCCCTGCTGGTCATATAGCCATTGTCTATATGCAACTGAAGCCCTCTCCTACTAATTGGCTGACTTGCTCAGCTTCTGCTTGATTATCACTGCAAGCTAGGTGTATTATGTGTGCACTTCTCATTGGCTTATAAGCAGCCTGCAGGCTTTATAAAGCAGCAGAGAACGGTTTGGGAGTGAGTTTCTCCAATTGTGTGTTTGGTAAGTTTTAGAGCAGTAGGAGACAGGCCTTGGAGGTGGCAGCTCCAAGGTTTTGGCTGCGCTCACATATGGTGTTAGATGCTGGTTCTGGGGCCCCGGGCAGTGAGAGTTCCCGGGGCCCCAGGCTGGCTCATGCACCATTGTTTTTAATTATTGTAGTATCCCATGCAGTTTAGTTAGGAGGGGGGCAGATGAGAGGGAATATCCTGCACGCTGGTGCCCCCTGCTGGTCATATAGCCATTGTCTATATGCAACTGAAGCCCTCTCCTACTAATTGGCTGACTTGCTCAGCTTCTGCTTGATTATCACTGCAAGCTAGGTGTATTATGTGTGCACTTCTCATTGGCTTATAAGCAGCCTGCAGGCTTTATAAAGCAGCAGAGAACGGTTTGGGAGTGAGTTTCTCCAATTGTGTGTTTGGTAAGTTTTAGAGCAGTAGGAGACAGGCCTTGGAGGTGGCAGCTCCAAGGTTTTGGCTGCGCTCACATATGGTGTTAGATGCTGGTTCTGGGGCCCCGGGCAGTGAGAGTTCCCGGGGCCCCAGGCTGGCTCATGCACCATTGTTTTTAATGTCTATAAATCTTTGTCTGCAAAACTCTGTATGATTCCTTATTAGTGGCTGAGCAGATGCAGTCATTAGAAAAATTGTGCAGAGAGCAGAAATGTTTTTCTCTCTATGCCCTTAGTTGTCAGTCTCTAAGGACAGGGAAAAAAAACTTTTCCCCCCATGGGGCCCGTGCAGCTTCTGGGCCCCCCTGTTGCAGCTGCATCCCTTGCAGGGTCAATTGTTAGGCCCCTGATGATGACCAAGATTGTAAGCTCGGGCTCGGGTCAGCTCGGCTGAACATGGTCCAGATGTTCGGTATATTCTGCCGAACACCGATCCTAATGGAAGTCAATGGGGACCCGAGCATGCCTGCTTTTGGCCTGAAAAACCGTGAAAAATGAGGGAAACTTCTGCAAAATGGGTTGGAAATAGTGGGGGGGGGGGGGGGCATTTACACATAGATCTTATGCTCAGAATAAAAGCAGGGACTCATGTTTGCAGAGCATTGCGCCAATTATACTTGACTGCCAATAAAACAAATAAAACTCCCCCAAAAAAGGCATACGTGTATGGGGAAAAACTGCACGTGTAAGGCCAATGCAGTTTATCGCCATGCATTGATAAATATAATAGAAATGAAATATCACTGAAAAGCAGTCCTACCAATGGGACCGGCAACGCTAACCCAGCACACAGGATGAAAAAGGAGGTACAGGAGAAGAAGGCCACGCTTTGTGACACAACCCAGGCCTTGCATGAGAACAAAATGCATGCTTAAAGTGAACCCGAGGTGAGAGTGACATGGAGGCTGCCATATTTATTTCCTTTTAAGCAACACCAGTTGCCTGGTTGTCCTGCAGATCCTCTGCCTCTAATACGTTCAGGCATAGACCCTGAACAAGCATGCAGCAGATCAGGGGCTTGATTCACAAAAGAGTGCTAACTGTTAGCACGGCCATTTTTGCGCGAATTTTCGCGTTTGCTCACGAAACGGTTAATTGCGTGAAAATTCGTGCGAAAACGGCCGTGCTAACAGTTAGCACTCTTTTGTGAATCAAGCCCATTGTGTTTCTGACAATAATGTCCGACCTGGCAAGATTACCTGCATACTTCTTTCTGGTTTAATTCACACACCACTGCATCCAAATAGATCATTATGGCTGCCAGTATAGTTTAGGAAATAAATATGGCAATCTCCATCTCATTCTCACCTCAGGTTCACTTTAAACCAATGAATTTTGCTGCCATGCATTGATAAATATTATACAAAGGAGATATTCCTGAAAAGCAGTCCTATTCCTATATGGGACCGACAATGCTAACCCAGCACAGATGTTCATGGTGGTTGGTCACGGGGTGTTGCGAAGTCAGTTCCAACCCACGATTTATTCATTTTTATTTGTGTCAGATGGTCTGCATTTGCTGTGGAGAGCAAGCACTGAAACAACGTTCGGACATAACGCTGGCGGCAGGGCAAGCCAGCACCTCTATTGCGTACATTACCAGTTCGTGCCAGGTGTCTAGCTTAGAGACCCAATAATTAAAGGGGACTTATTGAGCGTTGAACACGGCTACGCCATCTGACATGTAGTCCTTGACCATCCTCTGCAGGCGAGCGATGTAACTGCGCGAACTGACCATCCGCAAAGGCAGACTTTAGCAGCGACTGAGTCAGGAGGACAAAGCAGACCGTCAGTGCGGCAGCACAGAAGGACCATGGCAACTCACTGATAGTGCCACAGTTTGATAGTGCTGCCAAAACATTATATGCATCCGTGGACCCAGGCAGTGGGAACGCAGATTTTAGTACCTAAACACACGATACAACATGTTTTCCGGGGTCTGAGGCACGTACAGATGGTCCCGATCATCATCATCATAGAACTCTTCTCCTGACCCCCCCCCCCCCCACCACCTCTGCCACCCCAACATCCCCAGACACAGACCCTTCATCGTCCTCAACATTAACTTGGGATGCTGTCCCGAGCCCAACCTCCTCCTCCACATCAGGCCCCATCATCTCCTCAATGGCAGCCCTCAATAATCGCCCTGGCACAAGGACACAACCAGGGCCGGATTTGTACTCTTTACCGCCCTAGGCCACTGTCACCAGCTGCCCCCCTTCAGTATAGGTAGCCTAATGACCCCCCAGTATAGGTAGCCAGATGACCCCCCCTCCCTCCAGTATAGGTAGTCAGATGACCCCTCCCCCCTTTCCCTCCAGTATAGGTAGCCTGATGAACCCCCCTTCCTCCAGTATAGGTACCCAGATGACTACCTGAATCCCTCCTTTTCCCACCCCCCTTTCAATATAGGTAGCCAGCTCACACCGCAGCAGCCATCTGTGTCACTCATTTCTCTGCTCGTCTCCGGTGTCAAAGTTTCCTCTTCCCCTATGTCTCCAATGCTGCCCAAGTCCATAGCCGCCCACCACAATGAAAACATGCACAGAGAGCAAGGTGGCTGCTGCACAGGCGGCTGGCAGCAGAGTACCGTGGTCAGGTGCTAGCCTGATCTTCCTGCATTGCAGCAATTGCAAGCTTGCAATTGCTGCACCAGTTTAGCCTGCTGCTTTGGTGCCCTTGCTCTTGTGGTGCCCTAGGCCATGGCCTAAATCTGGCCCTGGACACAATGCTCTCGTCCGGGGAGGGCTGCTGCTGACCACTGGCTGCTGGGGTGGATGTTATAACTTGCGTAGGGCGTTGGCTGTTGCTGCTGTTGGGAGTGCTGCTCACAGTGGAGGTCTGTGAGAAACTCATGATGGGCTCACGAAACGTTGTGAACAAACTGCAGTGGCAGTCTGACTGTCTGTAAATAGTAACTGAAGCGAATCACTGGCTAACGAGCTGAATAATACCAATGAGCAGTCAGCAGTACAACCTAACTGAAGGGTATCACTGCCAAATGAGATGAATAATACCAGTGAGCAGTGAGCACAGTACACAATGTCACTCCCAAAACTTAATGAAGAATAACCAGCAATGGCAGTGGCAGTGTGACTGTCTGTAAGCAGGGATGCTCAAATCCGACCCGGGAGACATCCAGACAGTTGCTATCCAGATATCTCCCAGGAAAGCTGTGGGGGGTCAATCTTACCACAATGACATCTTCTTCTGGTCCTCTACACGTCGCCTCCCACCATGCATTCCAAGCGCCGCATTCGGCGGTCACGTAACTACAAACACTTCCTCCTTCCGGGTTAAAGGAAGAAGTGTTTGTGT
The DNA here is from genome assembly GCF_040937935.1 of Hyperolius riggenbachi. NCBI lineage: Eukaryota > Metazoa > Chordata > Amphibia > Anura > Hyperoliidae > Hyperolius > Hyperolius riggenbachi. The sequence continues at coordinate 358,985,820 of NC_090651.1, read as the reverse complement.
CACGTGACCGGCGAATGCGGCGCTTGGAACGCATGGTGGGAGGCGACGTGTAGAGGACCAGAAGAAGACATCATTGTGGTAAGATTGACCCCTCCCCTCCCCCTCCCCCCCACACACACACACAGCTTTCCTGGGAGATATCCGGATAGCAACTATCTGAATGTCTCCCAGGTCGGATTTGAGCATGCCTGTCTGACTGTAAGTAGTAACTGAAGTGTATGACTGGCTAGCTGAATACAAGTGAGCACTCTCAACCTGCCTGCCTGCACTAAACACACTAATCACTTACTGCTTTTTTATACAACACTAAGCAAGAGTAAAATGCAATGAAGTGTGTTTGTTTTTTGGGGCACAACTGTTCCCAGCTCGCACTGAAAGTACTTTTTTTAATCAAAAATAAGCAACAGTAAAATGCAATCAACTGTGTTTTTTGGATGGGCACAACTGATCCCAGCAGGCACTCAAAGTACTGGGGTTTTTTTTTGGCAACTATAAGCAACTGTAAAATGCAATCAACTGTTTTTTATGGCCACAACTGATCCCAGCTGGCACTGAAAGTACTGTTTTTTTTTAAATAAGCAACAGTAAAATGCAATACAGTGTGATTATTTTATGGGCACTGTGCCTGCTGCCAGTGGTGAGGCTGGGGCACTGTGGCAGCTGCTGGAAGTGGTGAGGCTGGGGCATTGTGGCTGCTGCTGGCAGTGGAGGTGTGAGGCTGGGGCCCTGTGGCTGCTGCCAGTGCCTGGCAGGGGGTATGTGGCTGGTGCTGGCAGTGGTGAGGCAGGGCTCTGTGGCTGTTGCTGGCAGTGGTGAGGCTGGGGCACTGTGGCTGCTGCCACTGCCTGGCAGGGGCACTGTGGCTGCTGCTGGCAGTGGCGTTAAGGCTGGGGCACTGTGGCTGGCCTGGCTGGCAGTGGAGGTGTGAGGCTGGGGCACTGTGGCTGCTGCTGGCAGTGGCGTTAAGGCTGGGGCACTGTGGCTGGCCTGGCTGGCTGGCACCTAACCGCTAGCTCCTAGTCCCTACCTACCCCAAGCTAAACTCCAGTGCAAATGGCGGAGCCAGCCGCGCGATCGGGTAATTATATACCCGACCACGTGACCCGCTCAGCCAATCACAGGTATGGTCACAGCCAGCAAGGCCATGTGACCATAGCTGTGGAAAAAGCATCATCGCCGCTTATTGGCTGCCTGTAAAGGCACCAATAAGCAAGGGGAGGAGACCAAGCAGTGCGGCTGAGCACCATGAGCTGCTCGGCCGAGCTCGACCCGAACACGCCAATATTCGGGGAATAACAAACAGTGTCGAACACTGTTTGATCAACACTAGCTTTGGGGCCCTTGGCATCAATAATTTGTATATTCCCATACAAATTAAAGAAATCAGATTGGCTGTTTGTGGCTTTACCCCCTCTCCAGCATTTGAACCCCGGTCACCCGGGCAGCAATTTAAATATTCCCCTTGAAAATCAACAGGTGAATTTTGATAGGCTATTACAGGCTCCACCCACTTCCCTGAATATTAATCTCAGTCACCCAGTGACCATCTGGGCAAAGTTTGGGAACCCTGCCATAAACAGTGTAAGAAGGGCTGCAGTTTACATTTTCTCAGTGAAATTTGTTTTTGGTTCCACCCACTTTTTGTAACCTGGATGTACAGTCACTCAATGACCAAGTTTGTGAGCTTTTGGGTTCCTGGCATCAAAATTGTGCTAATGGAAGCAGTTTATCCAGCAAAGAAATCTGGCTGTTTTTGGCTCCGCCCCTTTACTGAATTTGAACCCCAGACACTTAACGACCGACTGTAGCAGGTTTGAGGCCTCTGCCATTAACAGTGTAAGAATGGCTGCAGTTTCAATATTCCCCTTGAAAATCAATAAGTGAATTTTGATTGGCTCTTGTGGGCTCCACCTACTTTTCCAAATATTAATCCTAGTCACTCAGTGACCATCTGTGTCAATTTTGAGAATCCTGCCATTAACAGTGTAAGAATAGCTGCAGTCTATATTTTCCCATGTAAAAAGTTAGTTGGTTTTGGCTCCGCCCACTATTTCTAACCTTGACATACAGTCACTCAATGACCAAATTTATGAGCTGTGGGGTCTTTGGTATCAATAAGTTGCATTTTACCATTGAAATTAAACAAATCTGATTGGCTGTTTTTGGCCTGGCCCTTCAGAATTTAAACGCCAGTGACTGACTGTACCAGATTTAAGGCCTCTGCCATTAAGAGTGCATGCATGGCAGCAATGTAAATATTCCCCTTGAAAATCAAAAGGTGAATTTTGATTGGCTGCTGCAGGCTCCACCCACTTTCCTGAATATTAGTCCCAGTCACCCAGTGGCCAACTGTGTCACGTTTGAGAACCCTGCCAATAACAGAATGGCTGAAATTAATCTAACAAATCTGATTGGCTGTTTGTGTCTCCACCCCTTTAGTGAATTTGGACCCCAGTCACCCAATGACTGACTGTATCAGGTTTGAGGCCTCTGCCATTATTAACAGTGTAAGAATGGTAGCAATGTAAATATTACCCTTGAAGTGATGTGGCCGGCGGCGGAAGTGATGCGATGCGGCTAGGTAGCCGCATTCGCATCATTTAGCAGTGGAAACCGGCCCTTAATTAGGCAAAGTGACCCATGCACACAAAAAAAAACAAACAAAACCCACACATAGGAAAGCAGTCTTTCCTCCCAAGATGTGGAGGAACTGAAGATTCACATCATGGGTGTGCAGTTGATAAATCTGCAGGAACTGCATCTTGCTTTCGTGCCAATATAGACCGAAATTTCTGAGGAATGCCATGAAGAATTATGGCAGTTCTGAAGGGAAAAAAAGGGGTCAAACTTAGTACTAGCAATGTGCACCTAATAAATATATCAATGTTCCTGTCATTGTGTTTCTTTTGGTTCATGTTTTACCATACCATCTAGTAATCAAAAATGCTAACTTTTACAAAATGCAAAAATATCCCCAAAGTATCAAATGCAGCCACTATGATCATCAAATAATAAATGCAGCAAACGTTAACTCTGACACATGAACGGCAGTAAACATTACCTCCGACGCAGGAAATGCAGACAAAAGTTACCTACCCCCCCATAGTTACGGTTACAAATGAAACAAAATTGTAATGAATAGCGGAGATGCCGCCGCATGGGCAAGCGGCATGGCGGCTATCTCCGCGTCCTAGCCAGCGGCTTCTGCCGCACAGCAACGTGATGCTGGTTCTCCTGGTCCTTCTAGTGCACACAGATGGAGAGCTACGCGCGGGCACGCCAGGCGACAGGACCTTTATGCTAGTAGAAGGGGAGTCAGCTGATCAGGCCGATCAGCTGACTCCAGCTATGCTCCGGATGGGCTGAGAGACTGGGGCGGCGCTGTGGAGCGCTTTTAGTATATATAGGACTTACCTGTCACTTGCAAGTTGTCTGCTGTTGCGAACGTGTTTACGTGTGAGCGCTCAGACCTGGGTCAGATCCTACAGTGCGTTAGAACCAGCCAGAGCTGGGAATTCACACTGAGTCAGATTCCGTTGATAGCTTTAAAGTACTATTGCTTGCTATTGTTTATGTGTTATACTAGTTCCCGGGTGTTGAGACCAAGGACCTCACACCTAAGACTAGGAGATTGCTATATTGCTACTGTTTATAGGTTAGACTAGTTCCCGGATGTTGAGACCAAGGACCTCACACCTAAGACTAGGAGATTATTACTGTGTATCCGTTAGACTAGATCCCAGGTGTTGAGACCAAGGACCTCACACCTAAGACTAGGATTGAGATATATTACTGTTACCTGTTATGACCTTTGGCTTTCCTGACTACTCTCCTGTTCTCTGATTTGGTACTTCCGCCCATCTGATTATCTGTTGCCAACATTGCCTGTACCTGGATACCGAATCAGTCTTCCGCCTCTGTACCTTATCTGTCCGTGTGTTGCCGACCTGGCTTGTCTGACCTTTCTGGCTGTCACCTAGCCCTTGGGTGATCAGCCTTATTGTACAATCTGTGACACTTGATCTTTAAATGTTTACTAGCTGCAAGATCAGGTCTATGGTCACCGGCTCCTCTGGAGACCATCTTGCAGCACAGTCAGTGGGTCTCTACCTCTCTAAGGTCCACTGGCTGCAGTACAGCCTGATTCCCTGCCTCTCAGGGAATCCTTGGCTGCAGTACAGTCTGATTTCCTGCTCATCAGGAAATCCTCGGCTGCAGGTCTATCAGTACCACTCATTCCATTACACATCATTATCTGGCAGCACAGTCAGTGGGACTCTGTTCCTCAGAGGTCCACTGGCTGCAGTACAGTCCAATTCCCTGCCTCTCAGGGAATCTTTGGCTGCAGTAGTGTCTGTATCTCCCGCTTCTCGGGAGATAACCTCTACTGTTGCACAAAACATTATACCACATTGGGTGTCCTGTGTCTAGCTATACTAGTATTATTGGCGATTCTGCAGATCACCAATAATCAGAAAAATCTGTGTTGCTGACACCAATCGTTACAAAAATTATTTATGATTTTATTTCCAAAATCTGCATTATGATTTTGAATCCTAATTGGGAATTATGATGCAAAATTATGATAGTGCTCATCACTAGTTATTATCATTCTATAGGCGGGGTTTGCTCAGCTAGAATTTTAGGATGCCCTGAGGCTTCCTTAGGTGGGACAGGACAATGTTTGGGGAGAGCAGCCACTGGGGGTCAGGATTTGCTTCTTTGAAGGGTATGTAAGTGTGATGTTGGAGGGGAGAGGGGGTTGTAAAGGCATCATGATTACTGTATAATCTGCAAATGGACATTTACAGATAAAATATACTTGGAATATAGCTATTGCTGATATAATATTGCATTTATAGTCAGGGCCGGATTTGTATATTTTACCACCAAAGGCCACCAAAGGCGGCAAGCCCTCCACCCACATTTTTATGGGTCCCAGTAACCCATAGTTTCACTAAATGATCAACCCTCCAATTAATTGGATTGGACAGTGTTGATGGAGCCAATCGTCTAAAAACAATCATTTTATCGATATGTTTTGTGGATTGATTCCATCTGAAATTAGTGAATTGGTCATCAGTTTTACTCCATTTATGGGCCCAATCAATGCTTTCCAATCATTTGCATCTGATCACAATTATCAGTTCAGAAGGCTGATCATTCGGTAAAATTGCATCATTAATGGGCACCTTAAGACCTTGGTGGTGCTCTCCTCTCCTGACCCGCTGCAGCTCCAATTCAAGTTTTTATTCTTCAGGGAGGACACTCATTCTGCACTTGCGCCGTGAGGTTTCTCTGACCTATCCATCAGCCCCAGTGGCACTGTGTGATGTCCCCAGCCATCACTGAGTCACGCATAGAGTGATGTAACAAACTTTCCAGCACCTCCACAGCTCTGTTAGGTTGGAGCTGAGTTGAGGGTGGAGTCAGATTTGAAGTGCATCCAGCACTGACGGTCAGTGACAACTCAGGTCACAGACAGTAAGCTACCCTCATTTGCTGTCCCTTCATCCCCAAGTACCAGACACTTGCCTGACCACTTTGGTTCCCATGTTTGGCAGCTTGACTGCATGAGTGTGTCTGCCCGCTGCCCGCCCCATGCTTCCTGGTGCCCTAGGCCATGGCCGTGGTGGCCTTGTCTTAAATCCGGCCATGTATATAGTGTGATGTAATACTATCTTTTGCTTTCTCTCTCTGCTGCCATTCTCTCCTATCTCTCTTGCTATCTCTCCCAACATATCGCTACCCAATTGTCTTGTCTTGCTTTCTTTGCCAGCCAACTCTACATGGCTTTCTCTGGCCATTCTCTCTCTGTTCTCTCACACTATATTTGACCCTCTGTCAATATATTTACATAGCTGGGACTGGGACATCTTCTGCAGTGCTTTACCAAGTACAAAGTCATGTCACGTACTGTCCTAAGAGGAGCTCACTATCTAATCCTAAGATAGTAATAGTCTAATGCCCTACCATATTATTATTATGTATTTACAGTATATAGCACTGACATCTTCTGCAGCACTTTACAGAGGACAGAGTCATGTCACTGTCTGTCCTCAGAGAAGCTCACAATCTAATCCTACCATAATCATAGTCCAATATACTACAATATTATTAGTATGTATTTATAAGGCAAATACATCTTCTGCATCACTTTACAGAGTACATAGTCATGTCTCTGTCATCACAGGAGCTCACAAATGAATCTCTACCATATTTATAGTCTTAATGTACTACCCTATAATAAGTATGCATTTATAAGCCACTGACTGACATCTTCTGCAGTACTTTACAGAGTACATAGCCATGTCACTGTCATCACAGGAGCCCACAAACTAATTCTGCCATAGTCATATTCTAGGGTCAGGACGGAAATGTAATTAACACAGCCCCTATGTCCCCAGGTCAGGTGCTATAAACAGTTGTATGGTGGGGCCTCGGGTGCTGAAAAGTATAAATCCAGCCCTGTTCGTTACATTTTGCAGAGTCATGAGGCTGGGCAAAATGCCCAGAATCATAAATTATCTTGCAATAACTTGTTTTTTTGCTACTTGAATTCCAATAACCCTGTGCTTTATCATTAACTTCAGTTCAGCTTACATAACAAAGTAAAATCAGACCATAATATACAGATTGTCTATACATTAAACACATCTATACAGTACTGCTGTGTTGAAATTTTATCACAACTCTACTAATGGCTGAACTTTGTAATTTTTTTTCCTAAGGGGTCCCTAACTTTTTTAGACACTCTTTTCCGGAAAAAAAGGATCTACATAAGATATGATGGTCAGGTGTGCCCAGCTTGCTGCTAGAAAGATGCATAACACTGAATAAGGCACCACAGAAAGGTGAAAAATTAATATTCACAAATAATCTAAAATCATGAAAGATATACACGTATAAGCAACCATATCTATATATATAAAATCGGATGTATGTGTGTGTGTGTGTGTGTGTGTGTGTGTGTGTATGTGTGTGTGTGTGTATGTGCCGCGATCACTCGAAAACCCCTTGACCGATTTGAACGAAACTTGGTATACAGGTTCCTTACTACCTGGGATGATAGGTTCTGGGGGTCTCGCGGCCCCCCTGCCCATCTGGGCGGAGCTACAAACAGCAAATCAGATTCCACCCATTCAAGTCAATGGAAAAAATGTAAAAGGCTGCCATTCTCACAGTAATCAAGCCAGAGTCCCCACACTTGGCACAGTTGGTCACTTGGTGACCGAGGTTACAAATCCAGGAAAAGCGGGTGGAGCATAAAACAGCCAATCAAAATTCAGCCATTCCTTTTAAATGGGAAAAAATGCAGCCATTCTTACACTGTTAATCGCAGGGTTCTCAAACTTGCCACACTTCGCCACTGGGTGAATAAGATTAAGATTTTGGAAAGTGGGTGGAGCCTACAACAGCCAATCAAAATTCACCTATTGCGTTTAAAGGGGAATATTTAAACTGCTGCCATTCTTACACTGTTTATGGCAGAGGCTTCAGACTTGCTGCAGTCAGTCATTAGGTGACTGGGGTCCAAATTCACTAAAGGGGTGGGGCCACAAACAGCCAATCAGATTTCTTTGCTGGATAAACTGCTTCCATTCACACAATTTTGATGCCAGGAACCTGAAAGCTCACAAAATTGGTCATTGAGTGACTGTGTGACAAGGTTACACAAAGTGGGTGGAGCCAAAAACACATTTTACTGGGAAAATATAAACTGCAGCCATTCTTACACTGTTAATGGCAGGGTTGTCAAACTTTGCACAGTTGGTCATTGAGTGAATGTGATTAAGATTTTGGGAAGTGGGTAGAGCCTACAACAGCCAATCAAAATTCAACTTTTGATTGTCAAAGGGAATATTTAAACTGCAACCATTCTTATACTGTTAATAGCAGATGCCTCAAACCTGGTACAGCTGGGCACTGGGTGACTGGGGTTCAAATTCAGAAAGGGGCGGAGCCACAAACAGCCAATCAGATATACAAAGTATTGATACCAAGGATCCCAAAGCTGATAAACTTGGTAATTGAGTGACTATATGTCAAGGTTACAAAAAGTGGGCGGTGCCAGAAACTTAATTTTTTACATGGCAGGGTTCCCAAACTTGATACAATTGGCCACTGGGTGCCTGGGATTATTATTCAGAAATGTGGGTGGAGCCTACAACAGCCAATCAAAATTCAGCTATTGATTTTCATGGGGAATATTTACATTGCTACCATTCTTACACTGTTAATGGCAGAGGCCTCAAACCTGATACAGTCAGTAATTGGGTGACTGGGGACCAAATTCACTAAAGGCGGTGGAGCCACAAACAGCCAATCAGATTTGTTAGATTGATTTCAGCCATTCTGTTATTGGCAGGGTTCTCAAACTTGACACAGTTGGCCACTGGGTGACTAGGATTAATATTTAGGAAAGTGGGTGGAGTGTACAGCAGCCAATCAAAATTCATCTTTTGATTTTCAAGGGGAATATTTACATTGCTGCCATTCTTGCACTGTTAATGGCACAGATTATTATACAGAAAAGTGGGTGGAGCCTAAAAAAAACAATCAAAATTCACCTGTTGATTTTCAAAGGGAATATTAAAATTGCTGCCATTCTTGCACTGTTAATGGCACAAGCCTCAAACCTGGTACAGTTGATCATTGGGTCACTGGGGTTCAAATTCAGAAAAGGGGATAGAGGAGGCATGGGCAAACTTGGCCCTCCAGCTGTTGAGGAACTACAAGTCCCACAATGCATTGCAGGAGTCTGACAGCCACAGTCATGACTCATAAAGGCAAATGCATTGTGGGATTTGTAGTTCCTTAACAGCTGGAGGGCCAAGTTTGCCCATGCCTGTGATAGAGCCACAAACAGCCAATCAGATGTTTCATTTCACTGGGAAAATACAAATTATTGATGCCAAGGACCCAAAGCTCACAAACATGGTCATTGAGTGACTGTGTGTCCAGTTTACAAAAAGTGGGCGGAGCCAAAAACAAATTTCAATGGGAAAATGTAAACTGCAGCCCTTCTTCACTGTTAATGGCAGGGATCTCAAACTTTGCCAAGATGGTCACTGGGTGACTGAGATTAATATTCAGGGAAGTGGGTGGAGCCTATAATAGCCAAAATAGCCAAAATAGTCAAAATTCACCTGTTGATTTTCAAAAGGAATATTTAAATTGCTGCCATTTTTACACTGGTATTAGCAGATCAGAGCAGTTTCTAGGCTAAATTTCACCCAGGGCGAGGGTGTAAAAATCGCCCCCCACCCCACCCCCATGGAGCCAGGCATAGGTGCCCGCAGTACAGGTTGAACAGGTTAGCTACGTAGGTGCCTCCAGTATAGGGTAGCCTGCATAGTTGCCCCCAGTGTAGGTTAGATAGGTAGGTGCCTGCTTTATAGGTTATCTACATTGGTGCCTCCAGTATAGGGTAGCCCGTATAGTTGCCACCAGTGTGGGTTAGATAGGTAGGTGCCCCCAGTATAGGTTAGATAGGTAGGTTCCTGCAGTATAGGTTCGATAGGTAGGTTCCCCCAGTATGGGTTAGATCGGTAGGTTCCCCCAGTATAGGTTCAATAGGTAGGTTCCCCCAGTATAGGTTAGATAGGTAGGTCCCCCCAGTATGGGTTAGATAGGTAGGTTCCTGCAGTTTAGGATAGTTAGGTAGGTTCCCGCAGTATAGCTTGGCTAGGTAGGTTCCCGCAGTATAGGTTAGTTAGGTAGGTTCCCGCAGTATAGGTTAGTTAGGTAAGTTCCCGCAGTATAGGATAGTTAGGTAGGTTCCCACAGTATAGCTTGGCTAGGTAGGTTCTCGCAGTATAGGTTAGTTAGGTAGGTTCCCGCAGTATAGGTTAGTTAGGTAGGTTCCCGCAGTATAGGTTAGTTAGGTAGGTTCCCGCAGTATAGGATAGTTAGGTAGGTTCCTACAGTATAGCTTGGCTAGGTAGGTTCCCGCAGTATAGGTTAGTTAGGTAGGTTCCCGCAGTATAGGTTAGTTAGGTAGGTTCCCGCAGTATAGGTTAGTTAGGTAGGTTCCCGCAGTATAGGTTAGTTAGGTAGGTTCCCGCAGTATAGGTTAGTTAGGTAGGTAGGTTCCTGCAGTGTAGGATAAATAGGTAGGTTCCTGCAGTTTAGGTTAGTTAGGTAGGTTCCCACAGTTTAGGTTAGTTGGTATGGGCGGTATGAGTTGGGCGCAGGAGCGGGGGGAGCGAACATAATAGTAAAAACTCACCTGCTTCCGCCGAACCCGCGCTGCTTCAATGTCCTTCCTTTCCCGGCATCTATCTCATTAGTCACAGTGCTTCCTGTGATGACATGCGGTATGTCATCACAGGGGGCGCTGTTACCAGGCGACGGACGCCGGGAGAGGAAAGATATTGAAACTGCGGGGAACGGATGAAGAAGGTGAGTTATAACTATTATGTCCGTTCCCCCGCTCCGGCGCCCCCCCTCCTGCCGCACAATAAAGCACCCCGGGCGATTGCACGTATCACACACCCATAGAAACGGGGCTGTAGCAGATGCCTCAAACCTGCTATAGTTGGTCATTGGGTGACTGGGGTTCAAATGTTGGAGAGGAGTGCAGCCACAGACAGCCAATCTGATTTGTTTAATTTCTATGGGAATATACAAATTATTGATGCCAAAGACCCCGAAGTTCACAAACTTGGTCATTGAGTGTTCGTGCATTAGGGTTAGAAAAAGTGGGCGGAGCCAAAACCGGTCAAATACATACACAGGCAGTTCCACGTCATTAGTGGGTGGAGACAAATGCAAATTTCACTGGGAAAATGTAAACTGCAGCCATACTTACACTGTTAATGGTAGGGTTCTCAAACTTTGCACAGTTGGTCACTGGGTGACTGGGTTAAATATTCAGAAAAGTGGGTGGAGCCTACAAAAGTGAATCAAACTTCACCTATTGCTTCTCAAGGGGAATATTTAATTGCTGCCATTCTTGCACTGTTAATGGCACAGGCCTCAAACCTGCTACAGTTGGTCATTGGGTGACTGGGGTTCAAATTCAGAAAAGGGGTGGAGCCACAAACAGCCAATCAGATTTTTTTCATTTCAATGCAAATTATTGTTTCCAAAGACCGCAAAGCTCACAAACTTGGTCATTGAGTAATTGTGTGTTAGGGTTAGAAAAAGTGGGCGGAGCCAACACTAGCCAAATACATACCCGGGCAACGCCGGGCAATCAGCTAGTATCCTATAAAAATACTGATACATTTTTATGTTCATTCAATCCAAGTGGTCCTACTGCAACAAAAAAAAAAATTCTTGTGCCAGTTGCCACCCCTCCTATACCTTATTACTTTTTCCACCCCCGAAAAAATATCTCAATTTCGTAGAGTCTGCCGTGTGTACCTGTCTTATATCTTCAACTACCTTTGGGCATCCTTTCATACAGTCATTGCCCAAAGATCTACAATGTTTCTGATACCAGTCTTTCATCATCCCAGTGGACATTCCAATGTAGATCATCTGATAAGGGCAGATCAGTGCATATAATATTCCCTTGGTCTGCCAGTTGATAAACTGTTTAAACCTACACATCAGACCAACTCGGTTCTGCACGGCTCTAGTTTTCATCCCTCATCCACTGTCCGAAGCCTCCCTTTTGGTTAGTTCCTCTGTTTTAGGAGGAATGCAACCACCTGGCAGGATGGTGTCGAGCAGTCGGATAGACTATGGTTCAGACTAACAGCTAGAGGATATAATCAGGACCTTATAACTTTTGAAAAGGTAGCAAAAAGAGACATAAGCTCTTTCCTCAAACTTAAAGTTACAATTCCCCAAAATCAATTCTTCATGCATTTTACCTTTTCACCTATGTTTGACAGAATTTACAAAAATCAATAAAAGGCAACTGGTGGCTCTTACAAGAGGACAAGTTGCTTAGTGAGAAATATCAGATGCCCCCTTGTATTTCCTACAAAAAGGGGTTCTAGCCAGAAGGACCATTTGACAGTGACACATAGTGAATTTGTTAGTAGCCATACTACTAGCTGGCTAGGGGGGAATGGACCCAAGGGGAACTACAGATGTAATTATTGCTCCTGATGTAACTTTCTGGTCATGGGCAGATTTAATTCTAATACGTTCTAATATCTAAGGAACCATGGCTACTCAATTTGTGTATCTAGTTAGCTGTAATTGTGAGGGGAATGGTTAGTGTTAGGAGTGGAGGGGGGTGAGGTAAGTGGTAGGGTAGGAGAGTGTAATGAGTCAAAAAAGTAAGGTTAGGATTGGAGTGGGAGGTTAGTGTTAAGTGTTCAAAGCAGGGAATGTTAGTGTTACAGAGTACAGAGCGTGAATAAGTTGAGAAATTTCAGAAAAAATAACCAACGACATTCCACACCAACAGAACAAACAATCCAGACAACGATAACAAATGTACGTAAGAAAGGATGCTGTTTTTACAGAAAAAGGGGGCTGGGGGGTCGATTTCAGTGTTTGTCATAAGCAACATGTTACCCAGATACGCCTCTTCCAAAAAGTAGGTGAAATAAAGTACGGTCAAAATTATTCAAGTATTATTCGATTATTTTCTTGCTTTCTGGTGGTTAAAGGCCATTATTGATAAGGTGTGAAATATCACCTAGGAGAAAACTTAGGGGATATCTAATGGTTAATTTATAAATCTGCAAAGAGCTGGCTAATAACCGAACGATGTATTGTCACCAAAATGACATAAGAAGTCTTCTACATTTGTTGCCAGTCTCTACTAGTAAAACAAGTCATAAAATGCCATTATTTCATGAAGGTTTGAATTTAGGATGATACCATTTATGGGCTAACTTAAAAGAAAAAGAATAAAGTTTTGACTAATAAAGCTTGTTCAGTAACTATACAGAAAAGACATCCATGTAGAAAAAATGTTTTTTCTTGCAAAAAAGACTGATGCCAGCATGTATTCATAATAAATATGCTTTACTGAGAACCAAGAGTCCAAGAATGATAAAATCAATCAAAACCACAAACCTGTGGAGGTCCATAGAGACCTGATGTATGCATCATTCACAATACAAATATATCAGTAACCACATCCAGGAAAAAAAATCTTACAATCCATGTACATGCGTATGCCATAATAAGCATCGGTTAGTCTAACTAACTGGTGATAGCAGGGCCGGATTTAACATAAGGCACTGTAGGCATGTGCCTACAGGTGCCTGATGAGGGAAAGGTGGCTCACTCCCATCCCTGAATGCCTCCCTCCTTCCCTATACAGTCCTAAATGTGGAGATGTTACTCACTCAGGTCTCAGCATTCCACTGTTGAGATCTCACTTCAGTCAGGAGCACCTCTAGCTACCTAATACTTGAGGGGACCTCTAGCTACTTAACACTGAGGGTACCCCTGGCTACCTAATGCTAGGGGACACCTGTAGCTACCTATGACGGGGAAGGGAGGAGTGACCAGGTCAGCCAGCACACTTGGGGTGCAGGTTGGCGGGGGTTTGTAAGTTCATGGAGAGTGGAGACTAGGGTGCCAGGTCATTTGTGCCTAAAGGCTCCTGTGATGCAAATCCGGGCCTGACTGATAGTATGAGATAGGACAACCCCCTGATATCCACATAATGTATGTCCTGTTTGTCACAAGACAAGTGCAGCTGCTGCATGTAGTATAAGCAATAAACTATACCTGGATAAAAGAGGATGCCACTCCCATGCCCCCACGAGCTCTCTCACGAGTTCCATTTTAGATATGCTTCTCCAGAGGTGCATACCTGACACCCAAGTCCCCATTTATATAGTGTGAGAGATGCAGAATCCTAATGTCAATGATTTACTGATTGTGCTCCATGCGTGGCCACGCATGTGGAGTGATCACGCAGGGCGTCATCACATGATGTCCCTGCTGATCTTGTCTCCGCCCCATCCTACACTATACTGAATATTATGCTGTCGTATTATGCAGGCAAAGTCTTTCTTCTAGAATACATACAAATGAAAAGTATCACTATTGCAAGGTTAGAGTGGACTAGGATAGAATAATACATAACTTATAGGCTAACAATCAATTCTAGATTGTTCATATACTACAGAAGACGAGTATCTATGCCCCTGAGATGGGAGGAGTACTCCCGCGGGGGGAAGATATACTGCTGTGGCTAGTGGTTAAGGGTTAGCTGCAGTAAGTATGGTTATTTACACCTATTTTAGCACATGTGCACTTTTAGGTTCAGCTGCAGCAAATATGGCTTTTCACTGGCACTACAATTATCTATTCTGGAGACAGTTCTCGCCTCGTTCTTGGTCACCTTATGGCTGTGGGTTCACCTTTTTTGGTTGAAGCAGTTCCATGATGTGTTTTTTCCAGTTTATTTCTTCTTAAATGTGTACTATAGATATGTGATACGTGTAATATGAATATGTGATTGGTACTTCCAAGATATAACTATCACTTTATATTTATGGTCATGAAAACAAGAGGATCAGACAACTCATTTTTGCAGTAGTACCTTTATCATACATAATTTTTGCAATTTTATATGTAGGTTTTTGCACTGTGTGTGTACACATTTTGTGCATGTTTTTTAGATTTTTTTTTTAGATATTTTAGATTTTTGAGGAACTTCTTCCACTTTACTATAGGTGTCGAGGTGTTGAATATATAGTACTATCTTTGTAGAGATAGTAGAGCCTGTTTATGCATAGTTTGAGCTACACTAATTTCTTTCACTATTAGGAACTCTTGGATATGTACTCTGTAGTCTGTATATCTGTGTTAATTGTTTTTGCCTGTGTACAAGTCCTGCATTGCTTTATGCTTTCTCTGGCTGCATTTTATCTTATGCATAGATATGTTTTGGTCATATACAGTACTTTGTGATCATCTGTTTTTTATCCACTAAATGGAGCTCTTTTATACATGAAATATAGTGTATTTATGTTGCTTATTGGTTATTTATTTTACATCCACCAGATGGAGTTATTATATTATTCCTATATCTACAATTGTTTGTTAGCCTATAAGCTATGCCTTTTTCTATCCTAGTCCTCTATAATGTTGCAATAGTGATACTTTTCATTTGTATGTATTCTTGATGAAAGACTTTGCCAGCATTATAGGGCAATTCAGTATAGTGTAGGTCGAGGTGATGACGCCCTGCGTGATCTGGTCACATGCGTGGCCACGCATGGATCTCAACCAGGAAGTAATTGGCATTCGAATTTGGCGCCACTCACACTATATATATGTATATGGGGACATGGGGGTCAGGTATTCACCTCTGGAGAAGTGAGTCTTACGCAGAATGCGTGAGATGTGGAGTTTTCAACATAATTCCCTAATAAAGTCATACGCATGTAGGTTAATACATAGCTAAATAACAGGGCCTCTTAATTATCAGCTTAGATAGAAAGCAAGTGATTTCAGTCTGCCAGAAGCTAGACACTAATTATTGATTTTTGCATACAGAGATCAATCCAAAGTACCTTTATCCTTTACTTTGCATGTTTGAGTTAGCCAGGGTGACCTAGCTACTGGCTCTTTTAGGACATGTCAAACTGATAAGGCATTTTTATGTAAAATTGCTACTTTCTGCAAACTATATGATGACTTGCATTTTAGGGACCAGCACCAAGCTGTAATCATTAACTTATTGACATGTGATTTCTGTGTGAGTGAGTTGCATAAAGATAGGAGAGATTTTCAATAATAATAATACTCTGAGGTGTTGGGCCTCTCTCTCTCTCAAATTCACAGGTCCTAGGTACGGACTTTACAGAGGGAGCACAAACGGCATCCTCTTTCATCCAGGTATAGTTTATTGCTTATACTACATGCAGCAGTGGCACTTTCTTGTGGCAAACAACAGGACATACATTGTGTGGATATATGAGTGTTGTCCTGTCTCATCCTGTCAGATTGCCAGACTTGTAATATCAGGTTGGAGTGTGCTTTAGAATTGGTGCTTATTATGGCAAATGCATGTACATGGATTGTAAGAAGATAGTTTTTTTTCCCTGGATGTGATTACTAATATATTTGTATGCTGACATCAGTCTTTTTTTTTTTTTGCAAGCAAAAGGCTTTTCCATCATGGATGTTTTTTTCTGTATAGTTACTGTTCATGTACTATATCCATGGCTGTACTTATCAAGGTGGTCCTAATTATAATTTTAAATAGGTTTATACGGTTTGTTAGTAATAATGATTTTTCTGACTCCATTGTTGTATGCTGTTTGCTAACACAGTACAATACTATACTGCTGCTACATTATGTCATGAAGGGAGTTAAAGAGAACCTGAACTGAAAATTAAAAGTCAGAATAAACATAAACACGTCAGCACACAGTTAAACTGTAATATCGCCCACTTAAGCCATAAGGAAACATGGACATTACCTTGCACATTCAATTGTAATTGACAGCTGCTGATATACAACTGACAGCAACTGGTATATTTCAGTTCTGACAAAATATTGTCAGAACTGGAAGGGATCACTGTAAAAAGGTAGGTATGTAATATTCATCTGCAGCTACATCATGTGTTTATTTTAAATAATTTTACTCAGTTCAGGTTCCCTTTAAAGTCTGGCATAACATTAAATAAAAACCATGCTCCATGTTTCCATGCTCCTTGTTAAAAAATCCACAGTTATCCTACCTGCCTTTGCCCCAAAAGAAATGTAGTTTGTGTAAAAATCAGAATTCCTTCCAGATTACACTGCTGCACTGTGCTGAAAGTTGTCATTCAGTCTGTATGCTATGTCTAGTTCAATCAAAAACCTTGTTGTAGCCCACTTGAAATGGCCTGAGCTTCACACAAGGGATAGACCCAGAGATCCGCTAATGCTGTTGCCTGAGCCTCATACGAGCTGCCGCTGGGGAGATACACACTGATACTGTTGCATGTCTGAGCCTCACACAAACGATAGACCCAGAGATCCGCTGACGCTGTTGCCTGAGCCTCACACAAGCGATAGACCCAGAGACCCGCTGATGCCTTTGCCTAGGCCTCACACAAACGATACACCCAGAGACCCGCTGATGCTGTTGCCTGAGCCTCACACAAACGATAGACCCAGAGACCCGCTTACCCTGTTGCCTGAGCCTCACACAAACAATAGACCCAGAGACCCGCTGATGCTGTTGCCTGAGCCTCACACAAGCGATAGACCCAGAGACCCGCTGATGCTGTTGCCTGAGCCTCACACAAGCGATAGACCCAGAGACCCGCTGATGCTGTTGCCTGAGCCTCACACAAGCGATAGGCCCAGAGACCCGCTGACGCTGTTGCCTGAGCCTCACACAAACGATAGACCCAGAGACCCGCTGACGCTGTTGCCTGAGCCTCACACAAACAATAGACCCAGAGACCCGCTGAATCTGTTGCCTGAGCCTCACACAAGCGATAGACCCAGAGACCCGCTGATGCTGTTGCCTGAGCCTCACACAAGCGATAGACCCAGAGACCCGCTGATGCTGTTGCCTGAGCCTCACACAAGCGATAGACCCAGAGACCCGCTGATGCTGTTGCCTGAGCCTCACACAAACGATAGACCCAGAGACCCGCTGATGCTGTTGCCTGAGCCTCACACAAGCGATAGACCCAGAGACCCGCTGATGCTGTTGCCTGAGCCTCACACAAACGATAGACCCAGAGACCTGCTGACACTGTTGTCTGAGCCTCACACAAACGATAGACCCAGAGACCTGCTGACACTGTTGTCTGAGCCTCACACAAACGATAGACCCATAGACCCGCTGATGCTGTTGCCTGAGCCTCACACAAACGATAGACCCAGAGACCCGCTGACGCTGTTGCCTGAGCCTCACACAAACAATAGACCCAGAGACCCGCTGATGCTGTTGCCTGAGCCTCACACAAGTGATAGACCCAGAG
Organism: Hyperolius riggenbachi; assembly: GCF_040937935.1. Lineage (NCBI taxonomy): Eukaryota > Metazoa > Chordata > Amphibia > Anura > Hyperoliidae > Hyperolius > Hyperolius riggenbachi. The sequence goes on along the minus strand of NC_090651.1, from coordinate 358,967,961 downwards.
ACCCACTGATGCTGTTGCCTGAGCCTCACACAAGCGATAGACCCAGAGACCCGCTGATGCTGTTGCCTGAGCCTCACACAAGTGATAGACCCAGAGACCCGCTGATGCTGTTGCCTGAGCCTCACACAAACAATAGACCCAGAGACCCGCTGATGCTGTTGCCTGAGCCTCACACAAGCGATAGACCCAGAGACCCGCTGATGCTGTTGCCTGAGCCTCACACAAACAATAGACCCAGAGACCCGCTGACACTGTTGCCTGAGCCTCACACAAGTGATAGACTCAGAGACCCGCTGATGCTGTTGCCTGAGCCTCACACAAACGATAGACCCAGAGACCCGCTGAATCTGTTGCCTGAGCCTCACACAAGTGATAGACCCAGAGACCCGCTGATGCTGTTGCCTCCACTTCACACAAGTAATAGACCCAGAGACCTGCTGATGTTGTTGCCTGAGCCTCACACAAACGATAGACCCAGAGACCCGCTGATGCTGTTGCCTCCACTTCACACAAGCGATAGACCCAGAGACCCGCTGATGCTGTTGCCTGAGCCTCACACAAACGATAGACCCAGAGACCTGCTGACACTGTTGTCTGAGCCTCACACAAACGATAGACCCAGAGACCTGCTGACACTGTTGTCTGAGCCTCACACAAACGATAGACCCAGAGACCCGCTGATGCTGTTGCCTGAGCCTCACACAAACGATAGACCCAGAGACCCGCTGACGCTGTTGCCTGAGCCTCACACAAACAATAGACCCAGAGACCCGCTGATGCTGTTGCCTGAGCCTCACACAAGTGATAGACCCAGAGACCCACTGATGCTGTTGCCTGAGCCTCACACAAGCGATAGACCCAGAGACCCGCTGATGCTGTTGCCTGAGCCTCACACAAGTGATAGACCCAGAGACCCGCTGATGCTGTTGCCTGAGCCTCACACAAACAATAGACCCAGAGACCCGCTGATGCTGTTGCCTGAGCCTCACACAAGCGATAGACCCAGAGACCCGCTGATGCTGTTGCCTGAGCCTCACACAAACAATAGACCCAGAGACCCGCTGACACTGTTGCCTGAGCCTCACACAAGTGATAGACTCAGAGACCCGCTGATGCTGTTGCCTGAGCCTCACACAAACGATAGACCCAGAGACCCGCTGAATCTGTTGCCTGAGCCTCACACAAGTGATAGACCCAGAGACCCGCTGATGCTGTTGCCTCCACTTCACACAAGTAATAGACCCAGAGACCTGCTGATGTTGTTGCCTCCACTTCACACAAGCTGCCACCAAAGCTGGAGAAAGAGACCACCACAGACATCTTGTTACAGTAAGAGACACTATACTAGTATTCTGCATGATTCTCTGTTAAAGGAGCACTATTAAGGGGCCGATGTAGTGAGGGGGTATGGGGGCTCTATACTGAGATTCTCTCTACTAAAGGGGCAGTATTGAGGGGAACTATGTACTGAGAGGGTATTACTACTATGGGGCTCTATACTGAGGGGGCCTTACCTAGATTCTCTGTACTAAAGGGGCACTATTGTGGGGAACTATGTAATAAGGGGGGTATTACTACTAAGAGGACTCTATACTAAGGGGATCTTATCTAGATTGATTCTTTCTACTAAAGGGAACTGTTGAGAGGCGCTATGTACTGAGTGGATATTACTAGTATGGAGGCTCTATACTGGCATGATGTAGTAGTAGTAGCAGCAGCAGCAGCAGAAGCAGAAGAAGAAGGCTGTATCTAGTCTACTAAGGGGGCACTGTTTACCGAGGTGGCAGGCATGAGAAGAAGAGAGCAGTGAAAGGGAGCAATGCAAATGTAGGGGTAAAAAAAAGGACTTGTTTTATTTTTATTTTTTCATTTAACTTTCAGGCAGTGTGTGCCAATATCACCTCATAGGATGGCATCACCTTCATCAGCATCCAATATCTGGAACCATTTCCAAATTGCACGAAATTAAAAATATGCAAATTGCAACCTGTGTTCAGCAAAGATACCCAGAGGAAGAGAGTCACATACAACCTCAGCAACGTGGAAACTGAAAGGCAAACATTTTTCCAAATTTCTGGAAATGTAAGGTTCACCATCGCCAGTATTGCCTCCAGCTTCACCAGCCACCTCAAGCCCTCAGTGTGTCAGTGCGGATTTACCATCCAAAGACAAAGAGTGCCCAACCCCAGATGAACTGGCTTCTGTTGGACGTCCTGCATCAATGTGTAGTCCAGCTTCTAGTCCAGGATCAGCTGAGTCATCATTTGCAGACAGCCTGTTCAAACTACCCCCAGTGAGACCCAAAGGTGTACCACCACCTTCTTCTAACTAATGCACTATGACAGTCTTTCTTGACAAAATGCAAAGCTTTAAACCTGTACACAAAGAGCTAAAACAGTTACCCAATAAGTCGCTGAAATGATCTGCAAAGATTGTGAACCACTATCCATAGTAAAGGATAAAGGTTTCAGAAACCACCTAGAGCCAAGTTATGTCATCCCCAAGCAGGAAACACTTTGCAGAAAAAGTAATTCCAGAAATGTATGAAGAGGTAAAGATGAAAAATTGGAAAAATCCGGCCACTTTGGATACAAGGGAATGGTTTGTCGGGATGGATTAATTGTGTAAGAATGAGGATTTGGGACGTGCAGCTAGACTTGAAGAAGTGTGGAGAAGCCTCACAACTAACCTTAGTTAGGTTACCTTAAAGAGAGTGGCTGGGGTGGGGAGAGGGGCATGTGTAGGAGGGTGTTGATGTATATGTGTAGGAATGTGGTATGAGAAGGATAGTTAAATAGCAGGCTCAGCAACAGTCGTTTAATGATGAGGGAGGGTGAGAAAAGAAAGACCTAAAACGCTTGTATGTAGCTCCTACCAAACTATGATGATCACACAATTCAGTTCAGGGGTATGGCAAGAAAAGAGTATTGCTAATGCCACATGTAACTGATTACTCATGAATTTGGGTCTGTGTGCTGAGTTTAAAAAAAAAAAAAAAGATGAAAAATTATACTCACAAGGGTGGGTTGCACTCCAGAACCACCGACAGAGCCTACAGGAAATGAACCGTTCCCATTCAGTATCCCATATCCACTAGGCAGGTGCACTTTACTCTTGGCAAAACCCAACCGCCCTGGACTTCTCTACCAGCCGTGGTGCAGCTGATGTACCAGGCTGTCTTGCAGTTGGTCAAGATGCTTTCTATAGTGACATGACACGAAAAGACAATTAACATTTTTATTGCGCTTTTCTTCTCCTGGCGGACTCAAAGCATCAGAGCTGCAGGCACTAGAACGTGCTCTATAGGCAGTAGCAGTGTTAGGGAGTGTTGCCCAAGGTCTCCTACTAAATAGGTGCTGGCTTACCGTGCCAGAGGCAGAGCCCTTAACCATTACGCTATCCAGCTATCTGCAGAAATTAACCAGCAGCTTATGTGGAAAGTTAGCACTCCTTAGCTTTCTCAAAAGGTAGAGGCATGGTTGTGCTTCTTCTTCTGGTCAAAACTCAGGTTGGAGGCTTAGAATTGAATGGTTGAATAGTCAGAATGGAGTGTTTAGGCGTAGAAATCCAGTTTTGCCCTTAAAATTTTGGTTTTAGGCTTGGAATGTAAGGTTTAGGGTTAGAATTTAGGGTTTAGGGTTAGAAATTAGGGTTAGAAATTAGGGTTTAGGGTTAGAATTTAGGTTTTAGGGTTAGAAATTTGGGTTAGAAAGAAAAGTTGAAAAAAAAATTAGTTGTTTTTTAGGGGGATTTTTTTCCCACAAAAAAATTTCTTCTCGTAAAAAAAAAAAACTTGTTTTTTTTTTGCCAAAGAAGACGATTCTTCTTCTTCTTCTTCTTCTTCCTCAGGTTGGAGGCTAAGAATTGAAGTTGAATAGTCAGAATGGAGGGTTTAGGCTTATAAATCCAGTTTTGCCCTTTGGTTTTAGTCTTAGAATGTAAGGTTTAGGGTTAGAATTTAGGGTTTAGGGTTAGAAATTAGGGTTAGAGAGAACAGTAAAAAAAAAAAAAAAATAGTTTTTTTGGGGGGGATTTTTTATCATGGTCCAAAGGGGCTGGTATAGCATAGAGTGCAGAGCATCTTATGGTCCAGGATCCGATTCTGTATGTGCCAGCCTGCATGGGTGACAAAAGAGACTTAAGAGGGGGGTCCCGCACATCCTTTTTTATGCAGATAACAGGTATGTTTGCCAGGGATCCTTATACAGCAATATTGCAGCTGTACTGTGATCCCTAGAAACAAGCATTGCCACTTTGCTCCAGGGTTTCCTGTTGACCAGTATACAGTAACCAACAGGAAACCCCAGCAGGAAATTCACTGCTTTTCTGGTACGTAGGTAGGTATGTTATCTCTAATTTAACCATGTTTAAAAACAATTTTTCCAATTGTAACTTTAAAATTAATATTTTCAAAAACTGCAAAGTCTTTTTTGAAAAAATGTCACCTCGTTCCTACTGTTCTCAACATATGTAGCAAATTCTAGGCAATTTATGCATGTATGCTTTGCTATTAACCAATTAAAGAGACTCTGTAACAAAATGTTCAGCCTTATTTCTTCTATCCTATAAGTTCCTATACCTGTTCTAATGTGGTCTGGATTACTGCAGCCTTTTCTAGTTGCTCTATCTCTGTAATATATCTAATCTTTTCTTTGTCAAGCTTTGTTGACCCAGGGAGGAATGGGCTGCCTTTGTTGTAATGGGAACAAGTTATGCACACCCCCTGCATGCCCCCACCAGGGTGTGTGCTTTGTTTATTCCTCACAGGCAGTGTCCCTGCTGTCAGTTTCAGCTTGTCTGACCTTAGTCTCCGACCTTAGTCTCCTCTGCCTGATTTGCCCGCCCTTCACTATAGAAAGTGCATTGTTTCAGCCTGAGAAATTTTGGCCAATCAGAGAGGAACAGAGGTGTGGGAGGGGAAAACAGAAGGGTGAAGAGGCTTCAGCCAATCAGGCTGCATTAGTTCAGTCTGAGGGGAAGTAGAGAAGCAAAAAAAGACAACCCAGCATGCCCTGCAACTTCTCTTTTGTGTACCAAATTTCATGTCAACTTGGGAACGATAATTTATCAACAAGAAGAGTAATAGTGATTTTAACTTTTGGATTGCCTGATTAGCATCCTTATTACTTGTTTACCAGATAAAAATAAAGAATTGATTTTTTATTTTATGCCCGACAGTTACTCTTTAAGACGGTGGTATTATTCATTGCAATTTCACCCCAAAATCTGTTGGTGTATTCACAAAAATGTTAAAGGCAAATTTTAACGTGAAATACACCTCAACAAGTTTGGCAAGCAAAAATTTTGTCACAAATTCAAGTTCAGAAATTTAGCCTGCTCATCCCTATCCATATATAAATAATAATAATAATGGTTGCTCTTTGCTGTTTTTACAGCTGCTACAACATAGGTTTAGGCTCGGTTAAAGGTGGGGTTTTTTTTGCGGACCGGAATCGGAACGTATACTGTACAAACGAATCGGATGCAAACGGATCCAATGTTAACCTATTGGACCGTTCACATGCATCCGTTGGTATGGATCCATTGCATACGTTTCTGTAACAAAATGTTCAGCCTTATTTCTTCTATCCTATAAGTTCCTATACCTGTTCTAATGTGGTCTGGATTACTGCAGCCTTTTCTAGTTGCTCTATCTCTGTAATATATCTAATCTTTTCTTTGTCAAGCTTTGTTGACCCAGGGAGGAATGGGCTGCCTTTGTTGTAATGGGAACAAGTTATGCACACCCCCTGCATGCCCCCACCAGGGTGTGTGCTTTGTTTATTCCTCACAGGCAGTGTCCCTGCTGTCAGTTTCAGCTTGTCTGACCTTAGTCTCCGACCTTAGTCTCCTCTGCCTGATTTGCCCGCCCTTCACTATAGAAAGTGCATTGTTTCAGCCTGAGAAATTTTGGCCAATCAGAGAGGAACAGAGGTGTGGGAGGGGAAAACAGAAGGGTGAAGAGGCTTCAGCCAATCAGGCTGCATTAGTTCAGTCTGAGGGGAAGTAGAGAAGCAAAAAAAGACAACCCAGCATGCCCTGCAACTTCTCTTTTGTGTACCAAATTTTTTGTGTACCAAATAAGAGTCATGTAAACTGGGGAATGATAATTTCTCAACAAGAAAAGTAATAGTGATTTTAACTTTTGGATTGCCTGATTAGCATCCTTATTACTTGTTTACCAGATAAAAATAAAGAATTGATTTTTTATTTTATGCCCGACAGTTACTCTTTAAGACGGTGGTATTATTCATTGCAATTTCACCCCAAAAATCTGTTGGTGTATTCACAAAAATGTTAAAGGCAAATTTTAACGTGAAATACACCTCAACAAGTTTGGTAAGCAAAAATTTTGTCACAAATTCAAGTTCAGAAATTTAGCCTGCTTATCCCTATCCATATATAAATAATAATAATAATGATTGCTCTTTGCTGTTTTCACAGCTGCTACAACATAGGTTTAGGCTCGGTTAACAGTAGCGTTTTTTTTGCAGACCGGAATCGGAACGTATACTGTACAAACGAATCGGATGCAAACGGATCCAATGTTAACCTATTGGACCGTTCACATGCATCCGTTGGTATGGATCCTTTGCATACGTTTCACTCCATGGACTGAAAACAATGCTGCAGGCCCTAATTTTATGGACCGTTCTGCCCAGCAAAACGGCACCGGAAAAAATGCTATGCCTTGGGAGAAATGGGGAACGGAACGTTTCTTCACACTAGTGAAGAAATGGACCATTCAGAGGGCATCCATGGGGGGTGGGGGGATGTGGGGACGCAAATCTGAGTGGCGGGAGGGTAAGGATTGGGTGCAGCAGCTGGGTGGGTGGGTGCGTGAGCGGGGGTTGAAATACATACCTAAGGTCTATTGAAGCCAGCAGTAGAGGCTTAGGTCTTTTTCCGCGTCATGTGACTACATGTCGTGTCATGTGACTAGTCAAATAACACGTCGTGTAGTCACAGCGGAGGAAGAGGAAACCTCTACCGCTGGCTTCAAAAGACCATTAGGTATGTATTTGCCAGCATACAGAGTGATCTCGATTGGTGATCAGATCCGTTTTCACTTTCCGATTTGCCAATGTGCACAGAGCCATCCGGATCCGGTGAAGCGGAGACCGAATCCGCTTCCCGGATCCGTTTGGCTCACAAAAAGCATTGTGAACCGGGCCTTAAAGTTCCACAAGTGGTAGGGAAACACGGTACTGGAACCCTCACAGGGAAACAGGTCCCTGGACCACCGGTGCCAAGCCTCACTCAGGTCGCCCCGTGAGTAGGAACAAACAATACAATGAAGTGAAGAGGCGGCACACCACTGGCTTCACTAATTAAAGCATGTATTGTAGTACAGGGCTACTCATCAGGATTCCGGATATCCGGGTAACTTGGATATCCAAACTTTTTTCAGCTATTTGACCGGATTCGGATTCTGGATACCTGGGCCCAAATCCATATAGCAACCCGCGGATATTTGGTCGCATACCTGGATATCCGTTGATACCGGTCGGATATCCAAATACGGGTACTGTTACCATGGAGATGATGTCCATGACGTCATTGAGCCAATCAGAGGGCTCCAGGCCTAATCCCAAGCAACCAATCACAGAGGGGAACTTTGGCCAGTCCCTCCTGTATATAAGGAGGGGGGCCATGATGAGGATCTCGTCCTTGCTTTGTTACATGCCACTGAGAGACAACTCCAGTGTATTTGGCTAAAGCAAGTGCATTATCAGACTGTGAAACCTAGCGTTTTTACACATAAACACCTTCACTACACTACTGTTATATTGTATTGTAGTTAGCTAGCCTGTGTATAATGTGTCAGTGTCAGTCAGTCAGACTTTGAGCTGCAGCAGCTGCCTGCTAGTTAGGTCCTGTGTCTGTGTGTGTGCTGTGCACAGTCCAGGCCTCCTGCTGCTGGCTGGCCTGCTATTAGCCTTAGCTAGCTAGTAGTTACAGTATAGGTAGGTAGGATTACTGTGTTATTTATGTAGTTACTGGCTGCAATGCTATTAGTTGTTAGAGAGTCAGTAGTATTGTATTAGCTACTACAGATTATTGCAGTGCTGCTGTGCTGCTGACTGAGCAGTGAGCAGTGTCAGTGTATCTTGTTCTACTCTGCTGTCTGTCACTCCATGCTGATTCACAGTCCAAGCCCCATATTAATAAAGGACAAGTACCCCACACATCATCTGTGACATCACATATCTTGTACTATGTCTGGCACTGGCAGCCAGGGGAGGGTCAGCAAGGCCAAGACGAGTGGGAGCAACATTGCATCCTCCGTCAGCAGTTCTGCCGCATCAGTCTCCATTCCACCGCTACCCACTGGCGGTCCAGCTGTTAGGGGGAGTTACGCTGCAGAGACGCAGCAGCGTGTAGCGGACATTTTCAAGCTGGGTCAGTGGCGCAAAGTGGAGGAGAAAGACGCCACACCTGTGATACAGCTGAATGCAGCTGTTGGTGGATGACGAGCAGGCCACCACTAGCGCTACAAAACACATTCTGGACACAATGGGCTTTGTGGAAGAGTCTGAGATGGTGGCAGTAATTGTTTGGGGGGAGCCCGTCATCCATGATGTGTCAGCAGAAGAGGAGTTTGGGGCTGGCTCATCATCCCAGCAGTTGTTCGAGGAGGAGGCGTTTGATGTTGATGACGAGGTGAAGGACCCGAACCACCATACACAGGAGGGGGATGTCAGCTCTGACTCTGAGGAGGAGGATGTGTCAGTGGGTCTGGCACAGAGGATCAGCATTGCAGGGATTGGCAGGAGCAGCAGTGGGCATGGAATGCGTGACCCACAGCCTGCTGCTCCATCTGCCACTACTACCACCAGCCGCACCACTCAACCCCAGGCCCCAACCACCACTGGGAGAAAATCTGCAGCAGCATCCCATTCTGGGCGACGTAAGGGGCAGGGCAAATTGCAATCCCCCATCTGCCCTCACTTGAAAGCAAGTTTGTGACTTGTAATGTGTCCCATATGCAGATAAGCAGAGGGTCTAACCCCTCCAACTATGGCACCTCCAGCTTTATCAACTATCTGGCCAATAAACACAAACCGCAGCACGAGGAATTCAAGAGGCGGAAGGAAGCTGGCGCTGGCCCTTGCAGTGGTCAGAGCTAGTGTTGGGCGAACATCTAGATGTTCGGGTTCGGGCCGAACAGGCCGAACATGGCCGCGATGTTCGGGTGTTCGAGCCGCACTCCAAACATAATGGAAGTCAATGGGGACCTGAACTTTCGTGCTTTGTAAAGCCTCCTTACATGCTACATACCCCAAATTTACAGGGTATGTGCACCTTGGGAGTGGGTACAAGAGGAAAAAAAATTAGCAAAAAGAGCTTATAGTTTTTGAGAAAATCGATTTTACAGTTTCAAAGGGAAAACTGTCTTTTAAATGCGGGAAATGTCTGTTTTCTTTGCACAGGTAACATGCTTTTTGTCGGCATGCAGTCATAAATGTAATACAGATAAGAGGTTCCAGGAAAAGGGACTGGTAACGCTAACCCAGCAGCAGCACACGTGATGGAACAGGAGGAGGGTGGCGCAGGAGGAGAAGGCCACGCTTTGAGACACAACAACCCAGGCCTTGCATGAGGACAAGAAGCGTGCGGATAGCAATGTGCATTTTGTCGGCATGCAGTCATAAATGTAATACAGATGAGAGGTTCAATAAACAGGGACCGGAAACGCTAACCCATCACAGATGTTCATTGTTCATGTTACTTGGTTGGGGTCCGGGAGTGTTGCGTAGTCGTTTTCAATCCAGGATTGATTCATTTTAATTTGAGTCAGACGGTCTGCATTTTCTGTGGAGAGGCGGATACGCCGATCTGTGACGATGCCTCCGGCAGCACTGAAACAGCGTTCCGACATAACGCTGGCTGCCGGGCAAGCCAGCACCTCTATTGCGTACATTGCCAGTTCGTGCCAGGTGTCTAGCTTCGATACCCAATAGTTGAAGGGTGCAGATGGATTGTTCAACACAGCTATGCCATCTGACATGTAGTCCTTGACCATCTTCTCCAGGCGATCGGTGTTGGAGGTGGATCTGCACGCTTGCTGTTCTGTGTGCTGCTGCATGGGTGTCAGAAAATTTTCCCACTCCAAGGACACTGCCGATACCATTCCCTTTTGGGCACTAGCTGCGGTTTGTGTTGTTTGCTGCCCTCCTGGTCGTCCTGGGTTTGCGGAAGTCAGTCTGTCGGCGTACAACTGGCTAGAGGAGGGGGAGGATGTCAATCTCCTCTCTAAAGTCTCCACAAGGGCCTGCTGGTATTCTTCCATTTTGACCTGTCTGACTCTTTCTTCAAGCAGTTTTGGAACATTGTGTTTGTACCGTGGATCCAGAAGGGTATAAACCCAGTAAGTGGTGTTGTCCAGAATGCGCACAATGCGTGGGTCGCGTTCAATGCAGTCCTAGGCCGAAGAGGTCATAGCTTAGGGTCACAAACACCTGTTTATTTGGGCAATTTCAATGGTAGTGATGCTGACGTACATAAATCTCAGCCACGGCCGTTAGCAACGTCTGAATTGCAGGTAGAAGACATATTGTTAGACTTGGATTCCAAAGATGGGGTCCCTACATCTCTGCAAACCAGAGTTACAGGGGTCCAAAATTGGTAAAATCCCCCATAGGCTTTCATTGCCTCCCTATTTCACTTTCCAAAATCTCACATCTTTTCAAAGGGCAATTGCTCAGCAGTGGCAAATTTTCTAGCATTGTAGGGACCCTTAGGGGGAACATGACTGGTGAGTTTTGGGCCCCTAGGCCGAAGAGGTCATAGCCTAGGGTCACAAAAACCTGTTTATTTGGGCAATTTCAATGGTGGCGAGTCTGACGTACATAAATTGCAGCAATAGCCGTTAGCAACGTCTGAATCTCACAAAATGTCTCATGCAGGTAGAAGACATATTGTTAGACTTGGGCTCCAAAGATGGGTTCCCTACATCTCTGCAAACCAGAGTTACAGGGCTCCAAATTTGGTAAAATCCCATATAGGCTTTCATTGGGCCTTCTATTTACAGTTCCAAAATCTCACATCTTTTCAAAGGGCAATTGCTCAGCAGTGGCAAATTTTCTAGCATTGTAGGAACTGTTAGGGGGATCATAACTGGTGAGTTTCGGGCACCTAGGCCGAAGAGGTCATAGCCTAGGGTCACAAAAACCTGTTTATTTGGGCTATTTCAATGGTAGTGATGCTGACGTACATAAATCTCAGCCATGGCTGTTAGCAACGTCTGAATTTCACGAAATGTCTCATGCAGGTAGAAGACATATTGTTAGACTTGGATTCCAAAGATGGGGTCCCTACATCTCTGCAAACCAGAGTTACAGGGGTGCAAAATTGGTAAAATCCCCCATAGGCTTTCATTGCCTCCCTATTTCACTTTCCAAAATCTCACATCTTTTCAAAGGGCAATTGCTCAGCAGTGGCAAATTTTCTAGCATTGTAGGGACCCTTAGGGGGAACATGACTGGTGAGTTTCGGGCCCCTAGGCCGAAGAGGTCATAGCCTAGGGTCACAAAAACCTGTTTATTTGGGCTATTTCAATGGTAGTGATGCTGACGTACATAAATCTCAGCCATGGCCGTTTGCAACGTCTGAATTTCACGAAATGTCTCATGCAGGTAGAAGACATATTGTTAGACTTGGATTCCAAAGATGGGGTCCCTACATCTCTGCAAACCAGAGTTACAGGGGTGCAAAATTGGTAAAATCCCCATAGGCTTTCATTGCCTCCCTATTTCACTTTCCAAAATCTCACATCTTTTCAAAGAGCAATTGCTCAGCAGTGGCAAATTTTCTAGCATTGTAGGGACCCTTAGGGGGAACATGACTGGTGAGTTTCGGGCCCCTAGGCCAAAGAGGTCATAGCCTAGGGTCACAAAAACCTGTTTATTTGGGCAATTTCAATGGTAGTGATGCTGACGTACATAAACCTCTTCGGCCTAGGGGCCCGAAACTCACCAGTCATGTTCCCCCTAAGGGTCCCTACAATGCTAGAAAATTTGCCACTGCTGAGCAATTGCCCTTTGAAAAGATGTGAGATTTTGGAAAGTGAAATAGGGAGGCAATGAAAGCCTATGGGGGATTTTACCAATTTTGTACCCCTGTAACTCTGGTTTGCAGAGATGTAGGGACCCCATCTTTGGAATCCAATTTAACAATATGTCTTCTACCTGCATGAGACATTTCGTGAAATTCAGACGTTGCTAACGGCCATGGCTGAGATTTATGTACGTCAGCATCACTGCCATTGAAATAGCCCAAATAAACAGGTTTTTGTGACCCTAGGTTATGACCTCTTCGGCCTAGGGGTCCGAAACTCACCAGTTATAATCCCCCTAACAGTTCCTACAATGCTAGAAAATTTGCCACTGCTGAGCAATTGCCCTTTGAAAAGATGTGAGATTTTGGAACTGTAAATAGGAGGCCCATCACGTGTGCTGCTGCTGGGTTAGCGTTACCGGTCCCTTTTCCTGGAACCTCTCATCTGTATTACATTTATGACTGCATGCCGACAAAATGCAAATTGCTATCCGCACGCTTCTTGTCCTCATGCAAGGCCTGGGTTGTTGTGTCTCAAAGCGTGGCCTTCTCCTCCTGCGCCGCCCTCCTCCTGTTCCATCACGTGTGCTGCTGCTGGGTTAGCGTTACCGGTCCCTTTTCCTGGAACCTCTTATCTGTATTACATTTATGACTGCATGTCGACAAAAAGCATGTTACCTGTGCAAAGAAAACAGACATTTCCCGCATTTAAAAGACAGTTTTCCCTTTGAAACTTTAAAATCGATTTTCTCAAAAACTATAAGCTCTTTTTGCTAATTTTTTTTCCTCTTGTACCCACTCCCAAGGTGCACATACCCTGTAAATTTGGGGTATGTAGCATGTAAGGAGGCTTTACAAAGCACGAAAGGTCGGGTTCCCATTGACTTCCATTATGTTCGGAGTTCGGATCGAACACCCGAACATCGCGACCATGTCCGTCCCGAACCCGAACATCTAGATGTTCGCCCAACACTACACGTGAGCCGTTCGGCCAATCACAGCGCTAGCCGAACGTTCGGGGAACGTTCGGCCATGCGCTCTTAGTTCGGCCATAAGGCCGAACGGTTTGACCGAACACCATCAGGTGTTCGGTCAAACTCGAACATCACCCGAACAGGGTGATGTTCTGCAGAACCCGAACAGTGGCGAACACTGTTCGCCCAACACTAGTCAGAGCACCATTAAGGCCTATACACACGTCGGATTTTTGCGAACGACCCGTCGTTTGAACGTTCCGTCGTTCGCACGTCAAATCCGGCGTGTGTACAGACTATCGTTCGGGTGATAAGACTGGTTTTCAGCGCTGAAAACCAGTCTTATCACCCAAACGATAGTCTGTACACACGCCGGATTTGACGTGCGAACGACGGAACGTTCAAACGACGGGTCGTTCGCAAAAATCCGATGTGTGTATGGGCCTTAACCCTCTTTGCCACTCCTGCCGACACAGAGGCCTGTTCAGGCAGCCAGTCCTCCTCAGTGGTCTCCTCTGCTCCCTCCTCGGCTTCCCATGCAAGCCAAAAATGCCAGCACCACCACCAGACCCTGCTGAGCGAGTCCTTCGTGATCAGAGCTCAGCCTCCCGGCAGGAGTTGCATACGTCAGCTGAACGGCCTGCTTGCATGGGCCATGTCCTCCCAGCTCCTCCCATACTCGTTTGTGCACGAGGGGAGCCAGATGCATGTGCTCCTGCAGTGCGCAGCGCCGGATTGGCCAATCCCCAGCCGGCACTACTTTGCACGCACGGCCATCCCAGCACTGCACCAGTTTGTGAAGGCCAACATGGAGCGTGGGCTGGATCATGCGGTGGGTGAGTGGGTCCATGTGACCATGGACTCCTGGAGCAGCAGGTTCGGGACAGGCCACTATCTGTCCTTCACGGCGCACTGGGTCAGTTTAGTGGAAGGGGGTGAGGAGGGGACAGCAGCATCATCATCCCAGTGGGTGGTGCCACCCCGCAGCAGGGTCAGGGGGAGGGCAGCAGGTTCCAGCTCTGATCTGGTTCCATCCTCCGGCTAACCCGCCGCCAAACGCCTCAGCAGCATTATGAAGGCCCGCCACTGCCAAGCGCTGCTGCAGATGGTCACCCTGGGGAAGAACAAACTTACGGCAGACCACGTCCTGGCTAAACTCTGAGAGCAGGAGAGGAGTTGGCTGACCCCCAGAGGCCTGAAAGTGGGAGAAGTGGTGGCCGACAATGGGGCAAACCTGGTTGCCGCCATCCACCGGGGAAACCTCACCCACATCCCCTGTCTGGCCCACGTCCTGAACCTGGTGGTGCAGAAATTTCTGCGCACCTACCAGGGGATGGACACTCTTTTGGGAGCGGCAAGGAAAACCGTGGGTCATTTCCGCCGCTCGGGTGGTGCCACAGCATCCCTGGAAGCCATGCAACTGGAGCTGAACCTCCCACAGCACCGGCTCATCATAGACATTCCAACATGCTGGAATTCCACCCTGGCAATGTTGGAACGTCTGGTTGAACAGAGGCGGGCTGTCAACCACTACCTGGCCAAAGCCACCATGGAGGTCAACTTCTCCGGGACCGGCACCACCCACCTCCTGGACATCATCCGCCCTGCTGAGTGGGAAAAAATGCAGCTGGTGTGCATGGTGCTGGCACCCTTCCTGGAGGCCACCAACATGGTCAGCCGGAATCATGAGTCGCTGTGTGAGTGGGTGACCATGGTGTGCATGCTGGACAAGGCCCTCGATGCTATGCAGGAAGTGGGAGAGGCAGCCTTGATTCAGCAGGAGCAGCAGCAGCAACCTTCACAGTCCACCTCTGTGGCAGGAGAAGGAGGTTGAGGACTTGGAGGAGTTGGAGGTGCCTGACCTTGAAGAGGAGGGGGCACAGCGGAGTGCAGCTGCAGTGGTGTGGGGTGGAGAGAGCAGGAGGAGGCTCAGGAGTCAGAGGAGGAGGACAGCACTGGGGGTGATGAAGATGAGTATGTGTCAGCAGAGATTGCAGCCCTCTTCCTCATGGCAGCGCAAATGCTGCAGTGCCTGCGCAAAGACCCAAGGGTGAAGCAGATGCGTGCTCGGGAGGACATCTGGATAACCCTGATGCTGGACCCACGGCTGAAGGGGAAGCTGGCTCAGTTCCTGCCTGTAGGAGGAGACCCTGTGCGCCGAATGAGGGACTTGCAACGGATTCTGGTTCGGCGCTTGGAGGAAGCCTTCCGCCGGACTCCCACCCCCCTTGCTGTCAAAGTCCAGCCAGCACAGCAGCAGGTGCCTGCATCCAGCAGCAGCAACAAACCTGCTGTCTCTGACAGAGCCGGGACAAGGTCCTCCAGCACCCAAGGCTGAGACACCAAAGTGCGCCCCTCCATCCCTGCCACCCCAGCCATCACACACTGATTGCTATTAGACTAAGAGGCGCCACAGGGCCCACAACCACCCCAACACCTTAATATCTAGTTATATGGCTTGCAGTCACTGCCATGTATCCCCTTTTCTTATTTCTTTCTGCTTCAAATACAATTAGGAATGACAGCTGAATGAATTCTGCGCCCCCTCCTACACTGTGCCCTGAGGCTGGAGCCTCTCCAGCCTATGCCTCGGCCCGGCCCTGGTCTCTGACAAAGGCGTTCTACGCCACGCCAGTACCGCTGCCTACAGAGGAGGTGCCTGCAGCAGCATCCGGCTCTCAAAGCCAGAACCAGCACCTGACCCAGATGGTGGCTGACTACATGGGGTCCTACAGTGGGCTTGACACCGACACCCCTGTGGACCCCTTGGATTACTGGGTCAAGCACCTGGATATCTGGAGGGAGCTGGCACAGTACGCCCTGGAAGTGCTGTCCTGCCCGCCTTCCAGCGTGCTGTCAGAAAGGTGCTGCAGTGCGGCCGGTGGCGTGGTCACCGAGCAGCGCTCTTATCTGTCCACCCAGTCTGTGGACAGACTGACTTTTTTAAAAATAAACCAGGCTTGGGCGGTTGGTGAGTTCCTGGCCCATGTTGTTGGCAAGAGGTGGAAATGAAGTGGCTGAGTGGGAATCACTATGCCTGCCTCACCACCCTTTACCACCACAACCTCCTGGCTCCATCTTCATTGATAAGCCAGGTTCAATTTTTTTTTACAGCCGTGGTACTACCAACACTAGGTGTCATGGTTATTATCTGAACACAATTGCTGTGTAATTTTTTTGGAGGTGTCTGTGCTGTCCAAGTTGTGGGGAGGCCCCAAATGCGGCAGTACGACTGCTTCCTGGCGCCTCTCCTTTTTTAATGTTTTACCTGTACCATGGTACCAACACTAGGTGCCATAGCGATTCTCTGAACACGATTGCCGTGTTATTTTTTTGGAGGTGTCTGTGCTGTCCAAGTTGTGGGGAGGCCCCAACTGCGGCAGTACGACCGCAATTTAAAGGCCACTTCCGGTTTTCTATCCGGATATCCGAATCCGTTGGATACTGGGGTCGGATATCCGATTCGGATTAGAAAATTTTGAACTCGGATATCCGACCCGGATCGGATATTGGGGTATCCGGATCAGAATCGGATCCAGATAGTGAAAAGTGGCATCCGAGCAGCACTGTTGTAGTACGACAGAACAGCACACTACATGTTACGAACCATCACGGTCCATTACCTGATGAAGGGCCGTGATGGTTCGTAACATGTAGTGTGCTGTTCTCTCGTGCTACAATACATGCTTTAATTAGCATTGCCAGTGGTGTGCCCAGAGGCGTAGATATGGTTTTCAGCACCTGGGGACATATGCTCCCCCTTGCACACCCTTAGCTACGTCTCTGGGTGTGCCGCCTCTTCACTTCTTTGCAAGTTCTAGAGTTCCATCTGACATTCCAATTCAGTGAGGTCTTTTTTTGTTGTCTTTTGGAAGGATAAATGGCTGCTGGACTGGATCCTCTATCATATTACATTTTTTCTCCCTAAAGAGCAGATACGGTTAATGGTTGCTAACATGTGATCAACAAAGTATACATTCAACTGAGCTCTCATGATCATATCCTGGACATATGATGTGCTTGTGATGTTCAGAATTTGTTGATTCTGATAAGTATAACCCGGTACCCTTTCATTATCAGAACGACAGAGGAGAAAGCTGTGACTAGTCTTCTGCCTGACCTACAAGATGGACCGCAGCTCCTACAAGCTCTACCATAAACACGAACAAGATCATGATTCCAGAACATATCTGGAAACATATTATTCAGAAAATCCGGACATGTCATTTAAAGAAGACTCTGTGTTATTTCCAGTAGAGAAAATGCACCACGCACTTGTCATGGGTAAGTACACCAATGACATTGATAACCAATTTTTTTTAAATTACATTTAAAGGACACCTGAATAGAGTTGGGCCGAACCTCCGATTTTAGGTTCGCGAACCGGGTTCGCGAACTTTCGCGGAACGTTCGGTTCGCGTTAAAGTTCGCGAACCGCAATAGACTTCAATGGGGATGCGAACTTTGAAAAAAAAAAATAATTATGCTGGCCACAAAAGTGATGGAAAAGATGTTTCAAGGGGTCTAACACCTGGAGGGGGGGATGGCGGAGTGGGATACACGCCAAAAGTCCCCGGGAAAAATCTGGATTTGACGCAAAGCAGCGTTTTAAGGGCAGAAATCACATTGAATGCTAAATGACAGGCCTAAAGTGCTTTAAAACATCTTGCATGTGTATACATCAATCAGGTAGTGTAATTAAGGTACTGCTTCACACTGACACACCAAACTCACCGTGTAACGCACCGCAAACAGCTGTTTGTGTAGTGACGGCCGTGCTGGACTGGTGCGCACCATGGCGAGAGTGCAGGTTTTGGTGGCTTTACAGCCCATATGGTCGGCCTGGCTGATGTAGCTGAATGACAGAACAGTGACTGTCCAGCTGATCAAATTTGGTCTGACCACAATGAAGCAACGACCTTATTATCTTTTGTGTGCCCCCCGAGACACTCATCTAGGCGCCGGTCATTGCTTCATTGTGATACGCAAGCCCCTTCACCACGGCAAGGTAATGATCACGAAGGGGAATGGGCGCATGTACATGCCTTTTCTTTTGTTGTTGCAGCTGCCCTCAGTGCAGCCAGAAAAATTAGGCAGTCATGTACACGCACCATAAAAATTATTACAGCGGCCGCTGCTAGCAGCGGCCTAAAAAATTCAGCAATCCGCCTGGAGTCCCGGACCCTGTTGGTGGTGGCGGAGAAGGTAGTGAAGCGGCCTGCAGGCAGACATGCTGTGTGGAGGGACTGGGAGCGACTTAGTCTTTTTGGGGCAGGCCAGGCAGCCAGTCACACGGCGTGCAGGCAGAGATGCTGTGTGTGCGGGGACTGACTTAGTCTTGGGGCGGGCAGCAGCCCTCCGGGATCCATGCCTCATTCATTTTGATAAAGGTGAGGTACTTAACACTTTTGTGACTTAGGCGACTTCTCTTCTCTGTGACAATGCCTCCAGCTGCGCTGAAGGTCCTTTCTGAGAGGACGCTTGCGGCAGGGCAGGAGAGAAGTTGGATGGCAAATTGGGACAGCTCTGGCCACAGGTCAAGCCTGCGCACCCAGTAGTTCAAGGGTTCCTCATCGCTGTTCACAGCAGTGTCTACATCCACACTTAAGGCCAGGTAGTCGGCTACCTGCCGGTCGAGGCGTTGGTGGAGGGTGGATCCGGAAGGGCTACGGCGAGGCGTTGGACTAAAGAACGTCCGCATGTCCGACATCACCATGAGATCGCTGGAGCGTCCTGTCTTTGACTGCGTGGACACGGGAGGAGGATTAGTGGCAGTGGTACCTTGCTGGCGTTGTGCTGTCACATCACCCTTAAAGGCATTGTAAAGCATAGTTGACAGCTGGTTCTGCATGTGCTGCATCCTTTCCACCTTCAGGTGAGTTGGTAACAGGTCCGCCACTTTGTGCCTGTACCGAGGGTCTAGTAGTGTGGCCACCCAGTACAGCTCATTCCCCTTGAGGTTTTTTATACGGGGGTCCCTCAACAGGCAGGACAGCATAAAAGACGACATCTGCACAAAGTCGGATCCAGTACCCTCCATCTCCTCTTGCTCTTCCTCAGTGACGTCACGTAAGTCAAACTCCTCCCCCCAGCCGCGAACAATACCACGGGAAGGTTGAGCAGCACAAGCCCCCTGCGACGCCTGCTGCGGTTGTTCTCCTGCCGCTGTCCCCTCCTCCTCCTCCTCCTCCTCCTCCCCCAAAGAAACACCTTGCTCATCATCCTCTGAATCTGACTCGTCTTCTGCACACGACCTCTCTTCTTCCTCCTCCTCCCCCCTCTGTGCTGCCGCAGGTGTTGAGGAAACAGCTGGGTCTGATGAAAATTGGTCCCATGCCTGTTCCTGCCGTAACGGTTCCTGGTCACGCTCATTCGCAGCTTCATCCGCCACTCTACGCACAGCACGCTCCAAGAAGTACGCGTAGGGAATTAAGTCGCTGATGGTGCCCTCACTGCGGCTCACCAGGTTGGTCACCTCCTCAAACGGCCGCATGAGCCTGCATGCATTTTTCATCAGTGTCCAGTTGTCGGGACAGAACATCCCCATCTTCCCAGACTGTTTCGTTCTACTCCAGTTGTAGAGGTACTGGGTGACGGCTTTCTTCTGTTCTAGCAGGCGGGAGAACATGAGCAGGGTCGAGTTCCAGCGAGTGGGGCTATCGCAAATGAGGCGTCTCACCGGCATGTTGTTTTTACGCTGAATTTCTGCAAATCGTGCCATGGCTGTGTAAGAGCGCCTCAAATGCCCACAGAACTTCCTGGCCTGCTTCAGGACATCCGCTAAGCCGGTGGCGTGGTCACCGAGCAGCGCTCTTATCTGTCCACCCAGTCTGTGGACAGACTGACTTTTTTAAAAATAAACCAGGCTTGGGCGGTTGGTGAGTTCCTGGCCCATGTTGTTGGCAAGAGGTGGAAATGAAGTGGCTGAGTGGGAATCACTATGCCTGCCTCACCACCCTTTACCACCACAACCTCCTGGCTCCATCTTCATTGATAAGCCAGGTTCAATTTTTTTTTACAGCCGTGGTACTACCAACACTAGGTGCCATGGTTATTATCTGAACACAATTGCTGTGTAATTTTTTTGGAGGTGTCTGTGCTGTCCAAGTTGTGGGGAGGCCCCAAATGCGGCAGTACGACTGCTTCCTGGCGCCTCTCCTTTTTTAATGTTTTACCTGTACCATGGTACCAACACTAGGTGCCATAGCGATTCTCTGAACACGATTGCCGTGTTATTTTTTTGGAGGTGTCTGTGCTGTCCAAGTTGTGGGGAGGCCCCAACTGCGGCAGTACGACCGCAATTTAAAGGCCACTTCCGGTTTTCTATCCGGATATCCGAATCCGTTGGATACTGGGGTCGGATATCCGATTCGGATTGGAAAATTTTGAACTCGGATATCCGACCCGGATCGGATATTGGGGTATCCGGATCAGAATCGGATCCAGATAGTGAAAAGTGGCATCCGAGCAGCACTGTTGTAGTACGACAGAACAGCACACTATCATATTACATTTTTTCTCCCTAAAGAGCAGATACGGTTAATGGTTGCTAACATGTGATCAACAAAGTATACATTCAACTGAGCTCTCATGATCATATCCTGGACATATGATGTGCTTGTGATGTTCAGAATTTGTTGATTCTGATAAGTATAACCCGGTACCCTTTCATTATCAGAACGACAGAGGAGAAAGCTGTGACTAGTCTTCTGCCTGACCTACAAGATGGACCGCAGCTCCTACAAGCTCTACCATAAACACGAACAAGATCATGATTCCAGAACATATCTGGAAACATATTATTCAGAAAATCCGGACATGTCATTTAAAGAAGACTCTGTGTTATTTCCAGTAGAGAAAATGCACCACGCACTTGTCATGGGTAAGTACACCAATGACATTGATAACCAATTTTTTTAAAATTACATTTAAAGGACACCTGAATAGAGTTGGGCCGAACCTCCGATTTTAGGTTCGCGAACCGGGTTTGCGAACTTTCGCGGAACGTTCGGTTCGCGTTAAAGTTCGCGAACCGCAATAGACTTCAATGGGGATGCGAACTTTGAAAAAAAAAAATAATTATGCTGGCCACAAAAGTGATGGAAAAGATGTTTCAAGGGGTCTAACACCTGGAGGGGGGCATGGCGGAGTGGGATACACGCCAAAAGTCCCCGGGAAAAATCTGGATTTGACGCAAAGCAGCGTTTTAAGGGCAGAAATCACATTGAATGCTAAATGACAGGCCTAAAGTGCTTTAAAACATCTTGCATGTGTATACATCAATCAGGTAGTGTAATTAAGGTACTGCTTCACACTGACACACCAAACTCACCGTGTAACGCACCGCAAACAGCTGTTTGTGTAGTGACGGCCGTGCTGGACTGGTGCGCACCATGGCGAGAGTGCAGGTTTTGGTGGCTTTACAGCCCATATGGTCGGCCTGGCTGATGTAGCTGAATGACAGAACAGTGACTGTCCAGCTGATCAAATTTGGTCTGACCACAATGAAGCAACGACCTTATTATCTTTTGTGTGCCCCCCGAGACACTCATCTAGGCGCCGGTCATTGCTTCATTGTGATACGCAAGCCCCTTCACCACGGCAAGGTAATGATCACGAAGGGGAATGGGCGCATGTACATGCCTTTTCTTTTGTTGTTGCAGCTGCCCTCAGTGCAGCCAGAAAAATTAGGCAGTCATGTACACGCACCATAAAAATTATTACAGCGGCCGCTGCTAGCAGCGGCCTAAAAAATTCAGCAATCCGCCTGGAGTCCCGGACCCTGTTGGTGGTGGCGGAGAAGGTAGTGAAGCGGCCTGCAGGCAGACATGCTGTGTGGAGGGACTGGGAGCGACTTAGTCTTTTTGGGGCAGGCCAGGCAGCCAGTCACACGGCGTGCAGGCAGAGATGCTGTGTGTGCGGGGACTGACTTAGTCTTGGGGCGGGCAGCAGCCCTCCGGGATCCATGCCTCATTCATTTTGATAAAGGTGAGGTACTTAACACTTTTGTGACTTAGGCGACTTCTCTTCTCTGTGACAATGCCTCCAGCTGCGCTGAAGGTCCTTTCTGAGAGGACGCTTGCGGCAGGGCAGGAGAGAAGTTGGATGGCAAATTGGGACAGCTCTGGCCACAGGTCAAGCCTGCGCACCCAGTAGTTCAAGGGTTCCTCATCGCTGTTCACAGCAGTGTCTACATCCACACTTAAGGCCAGGTAGTCGGCTACCTGCCGGTCGAGGCGTTGGTGGAGGGTGGATCCGGAAGGGCTACGGCGAGGCGTTGGACTAAAGAACGTCCGCATGTCCGACATCACCATGAGATCGCTGGAGCGTCCTGTCTTTGACTGCGTGGACACGGGAGGAGGATTAGTGGCAGTGGTACCTTGCTGGCGTTGTGCTGTCACATCACCCTTAAAGGCATTGTAAAGCATAGTTGACAGCTGGTTCTGCATGTGCTGCATCCTTTCCACCTTCAGGTGAGTTGGTAACAGGTCCGCCACTTTGTGCCTGTACCGAGGGTCTAGTAGTGTGGCCACCCAGTACAGCTCATTCCCCTTGAGGTTTTTTATACGGGGGTCCCTCAACAGGCAGGACAGCATAAAAGACGACATCTGCACAAAGTCGGATCCAGTACCCTCCATCTCCTCTTGCTCTTCCTCAGTGACGTCACGTAAGTCAAACTCCTCCCCCCAGCCGCGAACAATACCACGGGAAGGTTGAGCAGCACAAGCCCCCTGCGACGCCTGCTGCGGTTGTTCTCCTGCCGCTGTCCCCTCCTCCTCCTCCTCCTCCTCCTCCCCCAAAGAAACACCTTGCTCATCATCCTCTGAATCTGACTCGTCTTCTGCACACGACCTCTCTTCTTCCTCCTCCTCCCCCCTCTGTGCTGCCGCAGGTGTTGAGGAAACAGCTGGGTCTGATGAAAATTGGTCCCATGCCTGTTCCTGCCGTAACGGTTCCTGGTCACGCTCATTCGCAGCTTCATCCGCCACTCTACGCACAGCACG
This sequence comes from Hyperolius riggenbachi, assembly GCF_040937935.1. Lineage (NCBI taxonomy): Eukaryota > Metazoa > Chordata > Amphibia > Anura > Hyperoliidae > Hyperolius > Hyperolius riggenbachi. The sequence continues at coordinate 358,944,923 of NC_090651.1, read as the reverse complement.
CTCCAAGAAGTACGCGTAGGGAATTAAGTCGCTGATGGAGCCCTCACTGCGGCTCACCAGGTTGGTCACCTCCTCAAACGGCCGCATGAGCCTGCATGCATTTTTCATCAGTGTCCAGTTGTCGGGCCAGAACATCCCCATCTTCCCAGACTGTTTCGTTCTACTCCAGTTGTAGAGGTACTGGGTGACGGCTTTCTTCTGTTCTAGCAGGCGGGAGAACATGAGCAGGGTCGAGTTCCAGCGAGTGGGGCTATCGCAAATGAGGCGTCTCACCGGCATGTTGTTTTTACGCTGAATTTCTGCAAATCGTGCCATGGCTGTGTAAGAGCGCCTCAAATGCCCACAGAACTTCCTGGCCTGCTTCAGGACATCCGCTAAGCCGGTGGCGTGGTCACCGAGCAGCGCTCTTATCTGTCCACCCAGTCTGTGGACAGACTGACTTTTTTAAAAATAAACCAGGCTTGGGCGGTTGGTGAGTTCCTGGCCCATGTTGTTGGCAAGAGGTGGAAATGAAGTGGCTGAGTGGGAATCACTATGCCTGCCTCACCACCCTTTACCACCACAACCTCCTGGCTCCATCTTCATTGATAAGCCAGGTTCAATTTTTTTTTACAGCCGTGGTACTACCAACACTAGGTGCCATGGTTATTATCTGAACACAATTGCTGTGTAATTTTTTTGGAGGTGTCTGTGCTGTCCAAGTTGTGGGGAGGCCCCAAATGCGGCAGTACGACTGCTTCCTGGCGCCTCTCCTTTTTTAATGTTTTACCTGTACCATGGTACCAACACTAGGTGCCATAGCGATTCTCTGAACACGATTGCCGTGTTATTTTTTTGGAGGTGTCTGTGCTGTCCAAGTTGTGGGGAGGCCCCAACTGCGGCAGTACAACCGCAATTTAACCACCCTGGCGTTCTATTAAGATCGCCAGGGCAGCTGCATGAGGGTTTTTTTTAAATTAAAAAAAAAATATTTCATGCAGCCAACTGAAAGTTGGCTGCATGAAAGCCCACTAGATGGCGCTCCGGAGGCGTTCTTCTGATCGCCTCCGGCGCCCAGAATAAACAAGGAAGGCCGCAATGAGCGGCCTTCCTTGTTTTGCTTAGATCGTCGCCATAGCGACGAGCGGAGTGACGTCATGGACGTCAGCCGACGTCCTGACGTCTGCCGCCTCCGATCCAGCCCTTAGCGCTGGCCGGAACTATTTGTTCCGGCTGCGCAGGGCTCAGGCGGCTGGGGGGACCCTCTTTCGCCGCTGCTCGCGGCGGATCGCCGCAGAGCGGCGGCGATCGGGCAGCACACGCGGCTGGCAAAGTGCCGGCTGCGTGTGCTGCTCTTTATTTCATGTAAATCGGCCCAGCAGGGCCTGAGCGGCACCCTCTGGCGGTAATGGACGAGCTGAGCTCGTCCATACCGCTAAGGTGGTTAAAGGCCACTTCCGGTTTTCTATCCGGATATCCGAATCCGTTGGATACTGGGGTCGGATATCCGATTCGGATTGGAAAATTTTGAACTCGGATATCCGACCCGGATCGGATATTGGGGTATCCGGATCAGAATCGGATCCAGATAGTGAAAAGTGGCATCCGAGCAGCACTGTTGTAGTACGACAGAACAGCACACTATCATATTACATTTTTTCTCCCTAAAGAGCAGATACGGTTAATGGTTGCTAACATGTGATCAACAAAGTATACATTCAACTGAGCTCTCATGATCATATCCTGGACATATGATGTGCTTGTGATGTTCAGAATTTGTTGATTCTGATAAGTATAACCCGGTACCCTTTCATTATCAGAACGACAGAGGAGAAAGCTGTGACTAGTCTTCTGCCTGACCTACAAGATGGACCGCAGCTCCTACAAGCTCTACCATAAACACGAACAAGATCATGATTCCAGAACATATCTGGAAACATATTATTCAGAAAATCCGGACATGTCATTTAAAGAAGACTCTGTGTTATTTCCAGTAGAGAAAATGCACCACGCACTTGTCATGGGTAAGTACACCAATGACATTGATAACCAATTTTTTTTAAATTACATTTAAAGGACACCTGAATAGAGTTGGGCCGAACCTCCGATTTTAGGTTCGCGAACCGGGTTCGCGAACTTTCGCGGAACGTTCGGTTCGCGTTAAAGTTCGCGAACCGCAATAGACTTCAATGGGGATGTGAACTTTGAAAAAAAAAAATAATTATGCTGGCCACAAAAGTGATGGAAAAGATGTTTCAAGGGGTCTAACACCTGGAGGGGGGCATGGCGGAGTGGGATACACGCCAAAAGTCCCCGGGAAAAATCTGGATTTGACGCAAAGCAGCGTTTTAAGGGCAGAAATCACATTGAATGCTAAATGACAGGCCTAAAGTGCTTTAAAACATCTTGCATGTGTATACATCAATCAGGTAGTGTAATTAAGGTACTGCTTCACACTGACACACCAAACTCACCGTGTAACGCACCGCAAACAGCTGTTTGTGTAGTGACGGCCGTGCTGGACTGGTGCGCACCATGGCGAGAGTGCAGGTTTTGGTGGCTTTACAGCCCATATGGTCGGCCTGGCTGATGTAGCTGAATGACAGAACAGTGACTGTCCAGCTGATCAAATTTGGTCTGACCACAATGAAGCAACGACCTTATTATCTTTTGTGTGCCCCCCGAGACACTCATCTAGGCGCCGGTCATTGCTTCATTGTGATACGCAAGCCCCTTCACCACGGCAAGGTAATGATCACGAAGGGGAATGGGCGCATGTACATGCCTTTTCTTTTGTTGTTGCAGCTGCCCTCAGTGCAGCCAGAAAAATTAGGCAGTCATGTACACGCACCATAAAAATTATTACAGCGGCCGCTGCTAGCAGCGGCCTAAAAAATTCAGCAATCCGCCTGGAGTCCCGGACCCTGTTGGTGGTGGCGGAGAAGGTAGTGAAGCGGCCTGCAGGCAGACATGCTGTGTGGAGGGACTGGGAGCGACTTAGTCTTTTTGGGGCAGGCCAGGCAGCCAGTCACACGGCGTGCAGGCAGAGATGCTGTGTGTGCGGGGACTGACTTAGTCTTGGGGCGGGCAGCAGCCCTCCGGGATCCATGCCTCATTCATTTTGATAAAGGTGAGGTACTTAACACTTTTGTGACTTAGGCGACTTCTCTTCTCTGTGACAATGCCTCCAGCTGCGCTGAAGGTCCTTTCTGAGAGGACGCTTGCGGCAGGGCAGGAGAGAAGTTGGATGGCAAATTGGGACAGCTCTGGCCACAGGTCAAGCCTGCGCACCCAGTAGTTCAAGGGTTCCTCATCGCTGTTCACAGCAGTGTCTACATCCACACTTAAGGCCAGGTAGTCGGCTACCTGCCGGTCGAGGCGTTGGTGGAGGGTGGATCCGGAAGGGCTACGGCGAGGCGTTGGACCAAAGAGCGTCCGCATGTCCGACATCACCATGAGATCGCTGGAGCGTCCTGTCTTTGACTGCGTGGACACGGGAGGAGGATTAGTGGCAGTGGTACCTTGCTGGCGTTGTGCTGTCACATCACCCTTAAAGGCATTGTAAAGCATAGTTGACAGCTGGTTCTGCATGTGCTGCATCCTTTCCACCTTCAGGTGAGTTGGTAACAGGTCCGCCACTTTGTGCCTGTACCGAGGGTCTAGTAGTGTGGCCACCCAGTACAGCTCATTCCCCTTGAGGTTTTTTATACGGGGGTCCCTCAACAGGCAGGACAGCATAAAAGACGACATCTGCACAAAGTCGGATCCAGTACCCTCCATCTCCTCTTGCTCTTCCTCAGTGACGTCACGTAAGTCAAACTCCTCCCCCCAGCCGCGAACAATACCACGGGAAGGTTGAGCAGCACAAGCCCCCTGCGACGCCTGCTGCGGTTGTTCTCCTGCCGCTGTCCCCTCCTCCTCCTCCTCCTCCTCCTCCCCCAAAGAAACACCTTGCTCATCATCCTCTGAATCTGACTCGTCTTCTGCACACGACCTCTCTTCTTCCTCCTCCTCCCCCCTCTGTGCTGCCGCAGGTGTTGAGGAAACAGCTGGGTCTGATGAAAATTGGTCCCATGCCTGTTCCTGCCGTAACGGTTCCTGGTCACGCTCATTCGCAGCTTCATCCGCCACTCTACGCACAGCACGCTCCAAGAAGTACGCGTAGGGAATTAAGTCGCTGATGGTGCCCTCACTGCGGCTCACCAGGTTGGTCACCTCCTCAAACGGCCGCATGAGCCTGCATGCATTTTTCATCAGTGTCCAGTTGTCGGGCCAGAACATCCCCATCTTCCCAGACTGTTTCGTTCTACTCCAGTTGTAGAGGTACTGGGTGACGGCTTTCTTCTGTTCTAGCAGGCGGGAGAACATGAGCAGGGTCGAGTTCCAGCGAGTGGGGCTATCGCAAATGAGGCGTCTCACCGGCATGTTGTTTTTACGCTGAATTTCTGCAAATCGTGCCATGGCTGTGTAAGAGCGCCTCAAATGCCCACAGAACTTCCTGGCCTGCTTCAGGACATCCGCTAAGCCGGTGGCGTGGTCACCGAGCAGCGCTCTTATCTGTCCACCCAGTCTGTGGACAGACTGACTTTTTTAAAAATAAACCAGGCTTGGGCGGTTGGTGAGTTCCTGGCCCATGTTGTTGGCAAGAGGTGGAAATGAAGTGGCTGAGTGGGAATCACTATGCCTGCCTCACCACCCTTTACCACCACAACCTCCTGGCTCCATCTTCATTGATAAGCCAGGTTCAATTTTTTTTTACAGCCGTGGTACTACCAACACTAGGTGCCATGGTTATTATCTGAACACAATTGCTGTGTAATTTTTTTGGAGGTGTCTGTGCTGTCCAAGTTGTGGGGAGGCCCCAAATGCGGCAGTACGACTGCTTCCTGGCGCCTCTCCTTTTTTAATGTTTTACCTGTACCATGGTACCAACACTAGGTGCCATAGCGATTCTCTGAACACGATTGCCGTGTTATTTTTTTGGAGGTGTCTGTGCTGTCCAAGTTGTGGGGAGGCCCCAACTGCGGCAGTACAACCGCAATTTAAAGGCCACTTCCGGTTTTCTATCCGGATATCCGAATCCGTTGGATACTGGGGTCGGATATCCGATTCGGATTGGAAAATTTTGAACTCGGATATCCGACCCGGATCGGATATTGGGGTATCCGGATCAGAATCGGATCCAGATAGTGAAAAGTGGCATCCGAGCAGCACTGTTGTAGTACGACAGAACAGCACACTATCATATTACATTTTTTCTCCCTAAAGAGCAGATACGGTTAATGGTTGCTAACATGTGATCAACAAAGTATACATTCAACTGAGCTCTCATGATCATATCCTGGACATATGATGTGCTTGTGATGTTCAGAATTTGTTGATTCTGATAAGTATAACCCGGTACCCTTTCATTATCAGAACGACAGAGGAGAAAGCTGTGACTAGTCTTCTGCCTGACCTACAAGATGGACCGCAGCTCCTACAAGCTCTACCATAAACACGAACAAGATCATGATTCCAGAACATATCTGGAAACATATTATTCAGAAAATCCGGACATGTCATTTAAAGAAGACTCTGTGTTATTTCCAGTAGAGAAAATGCACCACGCACTTGTCATGGGTAAGTACACCAATGACATTGATAACCAATTTTTTTAAAATTACATTTAAAGGACACCTGAATAGAGTTGGGCCGAACCTCCGATTTTAGGTTCGCGAACCGGGTTTGCGAACTTTCGCGGAACGTTCGGTTTGCGTTAAAGTTCGCGAACCGCAATAGACTTCAATGGGGATGCGAACTTTGAAAAAAAAAAATAATTATGCTGGCCACAAAAGTGATGGAAAAGATGTTTCAAGGGGTCTAACACCTGGAGGGGGGCATGGCGGAGTGGGATACACGCCAAAAGTCCCCGGGAAAAATCTGGATTTGACGCAAAGCAGCGTTTTAAGGGCAGAAATCACATTGAATGCTAAATGACAGGCCTAAAGTGCTTTAAAACATCTTGCATGTGTATACATCAATCAGGTAGTGTAATTAAGGTACTGCTTCACACTGACACACCAAACTCACCGTGTAACGCACCGCAAACAGCTGTTTGTGTAGTGACGGCCGTGCTGGACTGGTGCGCACCATGGCGAGAGTGCAGGTTTTGGTGGCTTTACAGCCCATATGGTCGGCCTGGCTGATGTAGCTGAATGACAGAACAGTGACTGTCCAGCTGATCAAATTTGGTCTGACCACAATGAAGCAACGACCTTATTATCTTTTGTGTGCCCCCCGAGACACTCATCTAGGCGCCGGTCATTGCTTCATTGTGATACGCAAGCCCCTTCACCACGGCAAGGTAATGATCACGAAGGGGAATGGGCGCATGTACATGCCTTTTCTTTTGTTGTTGCAGCTGCCCTCAGTGCAGCCAGAAAAATTAGGCAGTCATGTACACGCACCATAAAAAGTATTACAGCGGCCGCTGCTAGCAGCGGCCTAAAAAATTCAGCAATCCGCCTGGAGTCCCGGACCCTGTTGGTGGTGGCGGAGAAGGTAGTGAAGCGGCCTGCAGGCAGACATGCTGTGTGGAGGGACTGGGAGCGACTTAGTCTTTTTGGGGCAGGCCAGGCAGCCAGTCACACGGCGTGCAGGCAGAGATGCTGTGTGTGCGGGGACTGACTTAGTCTTGGGGCGGGCAGCAGCCCTCCGGGATCCATGCCTCATTCATTTTGATAAAGGTGAGGTACTTAACACTTTTGTGACTTAGGCGACTTCTCTTCTCTGTGACAATGCCTCCAGCTGCGCTGAAGGTCCTTTCTGAGAGGACGCTTGCGGCAGGGCAGGAGAGAAGTTGGATGGCAAATTGGGACAGCTCTGGCCACAGGTCAAGCCTGCGCACCCAGTAGTTCAAGGGTTCCTCATCGCTGTTCACAGCAGTGTCTACATCCACACTTAAGGCCAGGTAGTCGGCTACCTGCCGGTCGAGGCGTTGGTGGAGGGTGGATCCGGAAGGGCTACGGCGAGGCGTTGGACTAAAGAACGTCCGCATGTCCGACATCACCATGAGATCGCTGGAGCGTCCTGTCTTTGACTGCGTGGACACGGGAGGAGGATTAGTGGCAGTGGTACCTTGCTGGCGTTGTGCTGTCACATCACCCTTAAAGGCATTGTAAAGCATAGTTGACAGCTGGTTCTGCATGTGCTGCATCCTTTCCACCTTCAGGTGAGTTGGTAACAGGTCCGCCACTTTGTGCCTGTACCGAGGGTCTAGTAGTGTGGCCACCCAGTACAGCTCATTCCCCTTGAGGTTTTTTATACGGGGGTCCCTCAACAGGCAGGACAGCATAAAAGACGACATCTGCACAAAGTCGGATCCAGTACCCTCCATCTCCTCTTGCTCTTCCTCAGTGACGTCACGTAAGTCAAACTCCTCCCCCCAGCCGCGAACAATACCACGGGAAGGTTGAGCAGCACAAGCCCCCTGCGACGCCTGCTGCGGTTGTTCTCCTGCCGCTGTCCCCTCCTCCTCCTCCTCCTCCTCCTCCCCCAAAGAAACACCTTGCTCATCATCCTCTGAATCTGACTCGTCTTCTGCACACGACCTCTCTTCTTCCTCCTCCTCCCCCCTCTGTGCTGCCGCAGGTGTTGAGGAAACAGCTGGGTCTGATGAAAATTGGTCCCATGCCTGTTCCTGCCGTAACGGTTCCTGGTCACGCTCATTCGCAGCTTCATCCGCCACTCTACGCACAGCACGCTCCAAGAAGTACGCGTAGGGAATTAAGTCGCTGATGGTGCCCTCACTGCGGCTCACCAGGTTGGTCACCTCCTCAAACGGCCGCATGAGCCTGCATGCATTTTTCATCAGTGTCCAGTTGTCGGGCCAGAACATCCCCATCTTCCCAGACTGTTTCGTTCTACTCCAGTTGTAGAGGTACTGGGTGACGGCTTTCTTCTGTTCTAGCAGGCGGGAGAACATGAGCAGGGTCGAGTTCCAGCGAGTGGGGCTATCGCAAATGAGGCGTCTCACCGGCATGTTGTTTTTACGCTGAATTTCTGCAAATCGTGCCATGGCTGTGTAAGAGCGCCTCAAATGCCCACAGAACTTCCTGGCCTGCTTCAGGACATCCGCTAAGCCAGGGTACTTTGCCACAAATCTTTGAACCACTAGATTCATGACATGCGCCATGCAGGGTATGTGTGTCAGCTTCCCCATATGCAAAGCGGCAAGCAGATTGCTGCCGTTGTCGCACACCACGTTGCCTATCTCCAGGTGGTGCGGGGTCAGCCACTCATCCACCTGTTTCTTAAGAGCAGCCAGGAGAGCTGCTCCAGTGTGACTCTCCGCTTTGAGACAAGCCATGTCTAAGATGGCGTGACACCGTCGTACCTGGCATGCAGCATAGGCCCTGCGGAGCTGGGGCTGTGTAGCTGGAGAGGAGAACTGCCACTCAGCCAAGGAGGAGGAGGAGGAGGACAGCGAAGAGCATGTAGCAGGAGGAGAGGAGGTGGCAGGAGGCCTGCCTGCAAGCCGTGGAGGTGTCACAATTTGGTCCGCCGCTTTCTGCTTGCCATCGTTCACCACCAGGTTCACCCAATGGGCTGTGTAGGTAATGTAGCGGCCCTGCCCGTGCTTGGCAGACCAGCCATCCGTGGTCAGGTGTACCCTTGACCCAACGCTCTTCGCAAGAGATGACACCACTTGCCTCTCAACTTCACGGTGCAGTTGGGGTATGGCCTTTCTCGAAAAATAAGTGCGGCCTGGCATCTTCCACTGCGGTGTTCCGATGGCCACAAATTTACGGAAGGCCTCAGAGTCCACCAGCCGGTATGGTAACAGCTGGCGAGCTAACAGTTCCGCCACGCCAGCTGTCAGACGCCGGGCAAGGGGGTGACTGGCCAAAAGTGGCTTCTTCCGCTCAAACATTTCCTTCACGGACACCTGACTGCTGCTGTGGGCAGAGGAGCAGGAACCGCTCAAGGGCAGAGGCGGAGTGGAGGAGGGTGCCTGTGAAGGTGCAAGGGAGAAAGCGGCAGAAGCAGATGATGCACCTGAAGGAGGAAGAGGAGAAGGAGGGTGACTTTTCTTTTGTGTGCTGCTGCTGCTTTTGCTCAGGTGGCCATCCCATTGCTGTTTGTGCCTTTTCTCCAGGTGCCTTCGTAAGGCACTTGTCCCTACGTGAGTGTTGGCCTTTCCACGGCTCAATTTTTGTTGGCAGAGCGAACAGATGGCTTTGGTCCGATCTGAGGCACACACATTAAAAAATTTCCACACCGCTGAGCCACCCTGGGATGTGGGCACTATGGGGACCTCAGCAGCTGATGCTGAAGGGCAAGTTGGCTGGCTGTACATAGGTGGTGGCGATACATGGTGCCGGACTCTGCCACCAGCTGTTTCTGACGAAGAGCTGCCCCAGCTTCTTTCAGCAACTTCTATCCTCCTACTACTCTCTGACTCCCCCTCTGAACTGTCCCCCTCTTCATCTCCTCTATTGGGAACATACAGAGGATCCCTATCATCGTCATCATCGTAATCATCCTGCCCAGCTTCGCTTGACTCAGAAAAATCCAAACATGCACCATCAGTAGGTCCTTCATCCTCCTTACACGTTACATCCATAGTGTTGCCGCGTAACGCAGACATATGAGCTGGTGAAAATTCATCTGGCTGTAACAATGGCTGTGCATCAGTGATTTCACCACCACTAAATAATTCTTGCGAAGTGTCAAATGCAGCGGAAGTGGTGCTAGTAGTAGCGCTGGTGGCTGAGCAAGATGAGGTGTTCTGTGTCGCTAAATACTCAACCACGTCCTGGCAATCTTGGGAGGTGATGGGACGTGCCTTCTTCCGAGCACTGTACTGTGGGCCAGGTCCACACGAAATTACATTTACACGACCTCGCGCAGACCTGCCGGGTGGCCTTCCTCTGCCTCTGCCACTACCTCTTCCTCTTCCTCTACCTGTTTTGTCCATATCGGGTATGCACGGAGTGGTATATCACACTGCGTGCACTCACGTAGGTAGGTGGGTTCACTTAACTGCACAGGTATGCGCACTGATGCGGTGGGTTCACTGAACAGTACAGGTATACAGTGGCGGGTTCACTGAACACAACAGGTATGCAGTGGCGGGTTCACTGAACAGGTATGCAGTGGCAGGATCACTGAACAGGTATACAGTGGCGGGTCCACTGAACAGAACAGGTATACAGTGGCGGGTCCACTGAACAGAACAGGTATACAGTGGCGGGTTCACAGAACAGGTATGCAGTGGCAGGTTCACTGAACACAACAGGTATGCAGTGGCGTGTTCACTAAACAGGTATACAGTGGCGGGTCCACTGAACAGAACAGGTATACAGTGGCGGGTTCACAGAACAGGTATGCAGTGGCAGGTTCACTGAACACAACAGGTATGCAGTGGCGGGTTCACTGAACAGGTATACAGTGGCGGGTCCACTGAACAGAACAGGTATACAGTGGCGGGTCCACTGAACAGAACAGGTATACAGTGGCGGGTCCACTGAACAGAACAGGTATACAGTGGCGGATTCACAGAACAGGTATACAGTGGCGGGTCCACTGAACAGAACAGGTATGCAGTGGCGGGTTCACTGAACAGGTATACAGTGGCGGGTCCACTGAACAGAACAGGTATACAGTGGCGGGTCCACTGAACAGAACAGGTATACAGTGGCGGGTCCACTGAACAGAACAGGTATACAGTGGCGGATTCACAGAACAGGTATACAGTGGCGGGTCCACTGAACAGAACAGGTATACAGTGGCGGGTCCACTGAACAGAACAGGTATACAGTGGCGGGTCCACTGAACAGAACAGGTATACAGTGGCGGGTCCACTGAACAGAACAGGTATACAGTGGCGGGTCCACTGAACAGAACAGGTATACAGTGGCGGGTCCACTGAACAGAACAGGTATACAGTGGCGGGTCCACTGAACAGAACAGGTATACAGTGGCGGGTTCACAGAACAGGTATACAGTGGCGGGTCCACTGAACAGAACAGGTATACAGTGGTGGGTTCACAGAACAGGTATGCAGTGGCAGGATCACTGAACAGGTATGCAGTGGCAGGATCACTGAACAGGTATGGAGTGGCAGGATCACAGTACAGGTATGCAGTGGGCTGAGGGCTCACTGAACAGAACAGGTATGCAGTGGCAGGATCACTGAACAGGTATGCAGTGGCAGGATCACAGTACAGGTATGCAGTGGGCTGAGGGCTCACTGAACAGAACAGGTATGCAGTGGCAGGATCACTGAACAGGTATGGAGTGGCAGGATCACAGTACAGGTATGCAGTGGGCTGAGGGCTCACTGAACAGAACAGGTATGCAGCCAGGAAGAAGTTAAGCCTAACTAATCTTTCCCTATATGAGAGACTGCAGCAGCTCGCCCTACTCTCACTAATGCAGGCACACGAGTGGCCGTAATGGCCGCCGCTGCCTGCCTTATATAAGGGGGGGTGGGGCTCCAGGGGCTAGTGTAGCCTAATTGGCTACACTGGGCCTGCTGACTGTGATGTAGAGGGTCAAAGTTGACCCTCAGTGCATTATGGGGCGAACCGAACTTCTTCCGCAAAAGGTTCGCGTGCGGTACCCGCACGCGAACCACCTACGTTCGCGCGAACCACGTTCGCGCGAACCACGTTCGCCGGCGAACCGTTCGGCCCAACTCTACACCTGAAGTGAGGGTATATGTAGGCTGCCATATTTAGTTCCATTCAAACTGGCTGACCCCCTGGTCCTCTGCCTCTAATACCTTTAGCCCTAGACCCCGAACAAGCATGCACAAGATCAGGTGTTTCTGACATTATTGTCAAATCTGACAAGATTAGCTGCATGCTTGTTTTAGGTGCATGATTTATTTTTATTTTTTATTTTTTTTATTTTTTTTCTTTAAACTCAGCACACAGACCCAAATTCATGAGTAATCAGTTACCTGGGGCATTAGCAGTTTCTTTTCTTGCCATACCCCTGAACTGAAATGTGTGATCATCATAGTTTATTCATCATAGTTTTTTTGTCATAGTTTGGTAAGAGCTAAATATGCATATCTGTGACTTTCTTCACCATTAAACCCCTATTCCACCCCAATTAAACGACTGTTGCTGAGACAGCTATCCACCTATCCCTCTCGTACCACAGTCGTATACATTTACACCATCAACATCCTACACGTACTCCTCTCATATCTCCAGCTTCTCTCTTTAAGAGAACCTATACCCTACAGAGTCATCCAACAAACATCAGGTAACCCCAAACAGACCCAACACAGTCATCCCACCATCCGCCCCTTCCCAGAGGCCCACCATCTCCCTCCATCACCAACCAACACCACCTCCCTCCAGCCCAAACAAGGGCTGATTTAGACACTACTGCAGGCAAATAGAACAGTAGGGCTGCCAGGCAACTGGTATTGTTTAAAAGGAAATAAATATGGCAGCCTCCATATCCCTCACACTTCAGGTGTACTTTAAAGAACTGTTGTCTCAAAAAAGTAGGCAGTTAAGATCTGACAGAACCGACAGGTGTTGGGCCAGTCCATCTCCTCATGAGAGATTCTCAGGGTTTTCTTTGTTTTCTACAGCACTTCCAGAACAGCAGTTTAACTGCCAAAATAGTAAGATACCAGCCAGCCTCCCTACTCACTTGCACACTATTTTGTCAGTTAGAATTTACAACTGCTGTTCAGGAAATGCTATTGAAAACAAAGAAACCCCGAGAATCCCCCATTTTGAGATGGACTGGTCCAAAACCTGTCGGTTCTGTCAGATTTGAACTGCCTACTTTTTTCGTGATAGTAGTGGTCCTTTAAGGGAGATATCCAATTTGAGTTTGATAAGGTCTAGCAAATAGGTGCCTATTGAATGGGCACAGAGTGCACAAAGCCAAAGAGTGGACACTCTCATGAAACCACTATCATGACAAATTAAAAAAATGTTTCACTGATATATGTGAGATGTACATCTCTACCAGAGTAAAATGCACTATAAATTAGTTTTTCCTTATGTTGCTGTCACTTACAATAGGAAGTAAAAACCTGACAGCTTTTGGACTAGCCCATCTTCTCATGGGGGATTCTCAATATTTCCTTTATTCTTTATAAAAACAATCTCCAAATCTCTGTAGAGGATCTATACAAAGATATTGGCCACCCTCCATATTCTGACAGTTGGACTGAGCAACTGCCATTCAACAAGTGCTCTTGAAAATGAAGGAAATGCAGAGAGTCCCCATAAGGACTATAGTCCAAAAGTCAGATGTGTCATTTTACTACCTACTGTTTGTGGCAGCAGCATAGGAAAAGAAAATACATTTCTAGGGCATTTTATTCAGGAACAAATGTACACATGAAATTAGTACAGAATGCTACTGCTGACAAACCAACCTTGCTACTGTCACATTACACCAATTCTTTGCTCACTGCACTGGCTACCTGTAAAATAGAGAATACTCTTCAAGATTGGACTGTTGACATTCAAATCCCTACACAATTTGGGCCTTGGATACATAAAGGACTCGATTAAACTGCACCACACCTCTCACAACCTCAGATCAGCAGGTTCCATAAACTTGGTCACTCCCAGAGTGCACCTCAGAACCTTTGGAGCTGGAGCTTTCTGTCATGCTGTTCCTACACTTTGGAATTGCTTGCCTGACCCAGTAAAGACAACCCCATCCCCAGAGTTATTCAACTCCAGACTGAAAAGCCACCCGAATAGCCTGGCATTTGCGGACTTATGCAGGTGAAACTCAAAAAATATCTTGCAAAAGTCCATTTATTGTTTCAGTACTACAACTTAAAAGGTGAAACTAATATATGAAATAGGAGCCCTTTGCAGGTGTTTTGTATGAATTAGTTGATAATAGTCTGACACTTTGAGCCTAGAACATTGAACATTTTCACAATATTCTAATGGGATGAGATTTTAATTTGGGGGTTTTCATAAGCAGTAATCCATAATATTAACTAAAACCTTGAAATATATCTCGCTTTCCATTAAATTCTATGAGTCTATTTCATATGTTCGTTTCACCCTTTAATTTGAATTACTGAAATAAATGGACTTTTTCACATTATTCAATTTTTTCTTTACCTTTTTTCACCTGTAGAAATCTCCCTTATAATCAACATGGGCATGCTTGCCTCAGCTAAAACGCCGCTCTCCTACGGCAGAACGAGGGGTCTTTACCCCACAAATCCCCCCTCCTGCCAAATTCATGACCAACTTGGTTGCAGATTTTGCTGCTCATGGAGGCAGAGCTTTCGGCTGTAGCTCTGCCTCCATGCGCGTCTGTCAGTGGCGGATCTCCCTGCCCCTCTCAGTGAAGGAACACTGAGAGGCGCGGGCAGAGGCGGAGATACGCGCTGATAGATGCGCTGAGAGGCAGGGCTATAGCCGCTAGCCCTGCCTCAAGCAGGGAGCGATCCCTGCAAAACACGGAGGGGATTTGGGGAGTAAAGACCCCTCGTTCTGCCACAGGAGAGCGGCGTTTTAGCTGGGGCAAGCATGCCCATGTTGATTATAAGCTAAAAAGTGATTTTTAAACTCGCTTCAGACTCTCTTTAAGTCCTACAGGAGAAAAGCACTTTACAGATGTTGTTTGTTGTTGTTTTGTTGTTGTATGCACACACGTCAATTTTACATTGTTTCATGACAGTGGTCCTTTAACCTCTTGAGGACCAGAGTTTTATCCTCCCTAGTGACCAGATGATTTATTACAATGCAGCACTTCACAGCTTTATCAGTTTATTGCTCGGTCTTACAACTTAGCACCCAAATGAATTTTGCCTAGTTTTCTTCCCACTAATAGAGATTTATTTTGGTGGTATTTGATTGCTGCTGCTATTTTTATTTTCTTTTTATTAATTACATTTTTTTTTTAATAAAAAACCCCATTTCTTTTATTCCCCCCTTCCCCCATAAATCAGCCCTAGACTGCAATCCATACACCACACTACAGATACATATGCATATGCCTATGATAGGAATTAGACTGGGAGCTGTTGGGTAGTGTTGAGCGAACAGTGTTCGCCACTGTTCGGGTTCTGCAGAAAATCACCCTGTTCGGGTGATGTTCAAGTTCGGCCGAACACCTAATGGTGTTCGGCCAAACTGTTCAATGGCCGGCCGAACAGAGCCGAACAGGGCCTCTGTTCGGCCGAATACGGCCCCTGTTCGGCCGAATACGGCCCCTGTTCGGCCGAATACGGCCCCCCTTATGGGGTCGCAGGCATAAGGGGGGAGCATGCCCCGATCGCGGGGGGGGGGGGGGGTCGGAAATTCCCCCCACCCCCTCCGCTAGCGCTCCCCCCTCTGCCCGCTTCCCCATAAAAAAAGTTTAATGCAAGTTAAATAGTACCGGTGGCTGGCAGTGACAAGTTGAGGCCGGGCAGCGGGCGGTTCAGTGGTAGTACCCTTGTGGTACTTCCGCCCTTTCTCTGACCTCACGTCCTCTACGTGATGACGCATACGAGGGTATGCTTGACGCGTACCCTTGTATGCAGAGGACGTGAGGTCAGAGAAAGGGCGGAAGTACCACAAGGGTACTACCGCTGAACTGCCCGCTGCCCGGCCTCAACGCGTCACTGCCAGCCACCGGTACTATTTAACTTGCATTAAACTTTTTTTATGGGGAAGCGGGCAGAGGGGGGAGCGCTAGCGGAGGGGGTGGGGGGAATTTCCGACACCCCCCCCCCCCCCCGCGCGATCGGGGCATGCTCCCCCCTTATGCCTGTGACCCCATAGGGCCCCCAAAATGGGCATGTTCGGGGGTCCCATTGACTTCCATTGAGTTCGGGGTTCGGGCCGAACATGCCGAACATCTGGCCCATGTTCAGCCTGTTCGGCCCGAACCCGAACATCCAGGTGTTCGCCCAACACTACTGTTGGGAGGGACAGTTAAGTGACAGAGCTGTCCACTGTACACCGCTGTTCTAGATTACAGTGCTGTACACATATATATTTGCTTCTTTCAGTTAAAATCAGCCTGCCAGCTCCGATTGCGGGCTGGCAGGCTGATCAGGGAGCCACACTGTGTTGACAGCAGGGAACGCGCACTCGAGACAGCACTCGTTCTCTGCTAATCTCACTCCTTGCGAGATGATGCCTATTGGAGTGATTGAGACCTGAGAGCGCAACTCTCCCGCCGCCAATCGGCATTAGGCGAGTGGGAGATGGTTAAGCATTAAAGCAAAAATGGCACAAGAGAAGGAAGGATTCATGCTCCTAAGATGTTGGGGTGTGGCAGAGCAACATGTCTAATGAAATGCAATGTGGCAGGTCTGTCATCATGGAGGCCACGAGGGGCAGAGCATACATCTGACTGATGGGGGTGTGGTAGGTAGATAGACAACATGCTATCTTGTGGAGAAGCAACAAAGTAGGGATGGTCATAGTCAGCCAACTTCGCTACATTGGAATAACGCATAGTTTTACGCAATTACGCTTCGCCAAACTACGGCTTCGAAATCAAATATTCACTTCGTATGCATTTCTTAAACTACACGTTAAAATACGCAATTACACGTATGCAGACGCTTATGCCCGCATGCAGAAAATTTTACACATTAATTCCTCTTTTATACCAGGTACTCTTCTATGCGTACATTCCCCTTTACAATGCGTAAATTTGTAAGCATACAATTGCACGCGGAAATAACGCATTCGTAGTTCACTACACAATACACATGTTAATTATGCATAGTGGGCGTAAGCTACGCATAGCAGTACTGCGCTACACGTAAATTTGTAAGCGTAGTTTTGAAACTTCACCTACGAACTACGATACGTAAATTCGCACTGGCGTAGTTTCTGCTCATCCCTGCTGCAAAGTCATAAAACATGATAAAGACAGAAATGGGCAATCAGGATGGTGGGGCTACCATATTTTACTGGTGTAGTATTTTGGGGTTGGTCAATTTTTAGTATATGATAAGAGTTGGTACAAGGAAGTGGAAGTGCAACGCAAAAGGTTTGCCTTGGTTCTAAATGACCAATCTCTGTTGGATTCATTTCATTTGCAGCCTTGGAGCGCTGCCAATCTTTTGTTTTTTGAAAAATTGTGTGGACCATTAATGGCCAGCAGCCCCAGGTAAGAATTATGTTTTAACTGTTAGACTAGTGGTTAGGTCTCTTCCACGAGGACACGTCATCGCTGTGAAAGAGTCTAGTAAAAAAAAACAATCTGTGCACATTCTGTTTGTTGAAGCCAACGTCCTGCAACTTCTATCTTTCTTTACAAAAATCCTATACAGAATCACAGATGGCTCCTGAAAGTGCAGCAGCCACATATGAAAGCATTAATTGCATTTTCACATGGAATTTCAGATTTCGTCAAAACACCCGCAATTTCAAAATGTATGACCCTATGACTAAAGCGGGCCACACACCATACAATGAAAACTTTGATTTCCCCTTTTTTGAAAACAAAAACAATTACAGTATTTGTGTACAATTTTTTTTTTACAGCTGTGGTAGAGGATTCTGATCAATGCTTCAGAAAATTGAATGATGTAGGATATATTGTAAATGTCTAGGTTTACTGTATCACATGGCCCACAAATGTAGCATGTATTTCATTAGACAGATTTGGTTGCCTTTTTTGTGCTTGTCCCACTCCTCCTCCAGGTCTTCCTCTCCCTCTGCCTCTATCTTTTCCTGTCTGAATTCCTCTTCTCATCCGCACTCTTCCTCTATCCATTTTTGTTGAAGACAGTTGACTTTTGTAGTGTTTGTAGCCCTGACTGGTGTGTCCATATTTATGCACCTTTGTGTGTGCACACCTGGTGACTGTGCTTAACCATTCGGTTCATGTGAGTGCTCATTTGAGAGTCTTTGCCTTGATATTGCAAGGAAGTGTAAATACCATTGATTTCTGAGTCTAATGTACACAAATTGTGTGTAGTGTTCTGAAAATCACTGCGTGTAGAGTTTTGCTAAAAGTGTGAAGCTGTCTATGTGCTTATAGTTGTGCCTATCTGAGAAGGTATTTTGCTCCTTGAGTGTTAGGTTTTGCAATTGTGGTAAAGTTTTAATTTAAGTGTGTGATCGGTTGAAAAAAACTATAGTGATTTTAGATCAGCCATGACTTAAATAGATAATACCTATAACTTCCAGGTAGTGTTTTTTTTTTTCTAGACCCTCTGATGGTGGTTTTTTTCTAGACCCTCTGATGGTGGTTTTCTCTAGACCCTCTGATGGTGGTTTTCTCTAGACCCTCTGATGGTGGTTTTCTCTAGACCCTCTGATGGTGGTTTTCTCTAGACCCTATGATGGTGGTTTTCTCTAGACCCTCTGATGGTGAGGATTACTGCTCTTCAGAAGCTGATACTTTAACCACTTCTCTACCACAGGGTTTTTCCCCTAAAAACAACACTAATTTTAACATTTCAGGGAGGCAAGGGTTAATGGGCTTAATGGGGGTATAATTTATTTTAAAAAAAACCTCACTGATGCTAATCACTCACTAATGCTGTATTAGTTATCTGAGATCCTCTTACGAGTGATCTCAGTAACTGTAACAGCATAGTGAT
Source organism: Hyperolius riggenbachi (assembly GCF_040937935.1). NCBI lineage: Eukaryota > Metazoa > Chordata > Amphibia > Anura > Hyperoliidae > Hyperolius > Hyperolius riggenbachi. Next base: position 358,926,397 of record NC_090651.1, on the reverse strand, counting down.
TGATTCAATGTTTACACACATTCTAAATGAATGAGCACTGTCATTGGCTTTGGCAGTGCTCATTCAAACTTGTAAGCACTTGATTGGCTGACCAGCGGGTGCCGAACGCGACCGCACATCCGCGTGCACGCGACCGCGCATCCGCGTGCACGCGATCGCGCACGCGAACGCTCACAGCGGGAAAACAAACAGGAGATGCCTATCTACGCCCCTGTGCCCCAGGTGAATTTTAAAGGGGCGTAGATAAGGGTGGCAAGGGTTGCTAAGTGGTTAAAAGGCATTTCTCAGATAGGTTTCCCAAAACCCCGGTAAGCTGTTTCTGGTCACCTGTCATTTTACCTTCAAATGATCCCTTTAAATTCATATATTGGGCCCTATCCAATTCACTTTTTCTACTAAGTTTTCTCAGAGAAGATTATTTTCATCTTCTGTTTACAGTAAAATAACTTTCCATCACTCTGCAATTGAAAAAGTACCAACAAGTAGGTGGAAATGTGCTATCAAAATGATTATGCATATCTTCTTGCTTGCTGGTGGCCTAGAAGGAATTTTACTATAAGTGTTGAAATATCTCCTTGGAAAAACTTAGGAAAACAAGGGAATTAGCTTGTGCCTCATTATCTTTTACACTGCCATGGTTGAAATAAATGTTGCGTGATGAAATTCCTTCTAACACGTTGTCTACCCCCTGCAGGTCACATTACTGGAAAGCTCTTGATTGACATCAGTGCCGGCCCCCATATTCACCATCTCTATTCTGCCTGTGAGTTCTTCCAAGAGATCATCCTGATGAGGACCAATGAGCAGTGCATCATGGAGATAATGAAATGGCAGGGTGACCGTACTGGAGCTTTCAGTTGGGGACATGCGGCTGCCCATGTTACCAACTTAGAAGGAAAAAGGTGAGATCTCATGGAATGACCTTTGAATTTGATAGTAACATCCCGTATTTTTGCATTCCAAAGTAGTACTATCTTCAGCTTCTTCTTTTTTTTTACAGTGATGAATGGGAGGCGAAAGAGTTGAAGCTGAAGTCAGCCATTACCCATGTTGTGAAATTTGACACAGAGACAGAATCTCTGACAGACCTAATAGGGGTTCCTCAGGCCGACTGTGTCTTCATCTATGGATTGCTGGATCTGATCTGCAAAGATCAAGATGACTACATGAGTAACTTGAGAAGGATCTTAAAGCTATTAAAACCAGGGGGTCACCTGTTCTTAATTGGAGCAAGAAATGCCTCGTTTTACACAGTTGGGGAGCAGAAGTTTCACATGTTCACATATGATGAGAATTTTGTGAAAAAAGCATTTGTTGAAGTAGGGATGTCCATTCTCCAATGTGAAGTTATGCCAAGAAAATCTAAGAGCCATTTAACTGATTATGATGGCTCCCTGTTCATCGCAGCTTGCAAACAGTCATTGTAGGTTGAAAGTGAAATGTTAACAGTTGAATCCAGAATTATTATTATTTTTGGGGGGAAGGGGTGGAGGAGGAAGGAATTAGCCATGTTCTCGTAATCTTTTAGACTTTCACCCCAATGTTATTCTGATCTGTTTTTCTCTTTACAAAGGAGTAATTTTGAGATGAAAACATGAGATAATGATTGGCAACTGAAAAATCTCTGTTATATTTCTTACTGATAAAGAAACACCACAAAGACATAAAGTAGAATGTGATACATTATTCAGAATACCCAATTTTATGTTAATTATCCTGGTTTCAGCATCAGAAACATCCCTGTATCTATATACTGGTTTATTTTGGTATTTAACCCCCCCTCCCAGTAATGTTTATCCTAGGCTCTGATGTCACAAAGCCTTCTTCGGCCATTGCAATCTGGAAGACCAGGAGCCATATGCAATTAACTTTTTCTCCTGAGTTGTCTCCTGAGTTTCTTCTTAGGAAATAATTTTTCATCTTCGATTTAGATTAACTTTTCAGCACTTTGCAATGGAAAAGTACCATAAAGTAGGTGAAAAAGTACTATCAAAATTATTGTGATTTTTTTTTTTTTTGCTTGCTGGTGATTTAAAAGGTATTTTATTGACAAGTTTGAAAATATCACCTAAGAGAAAACTCAGGTGAAAAAGTGAATTTCACATGGTCCCCGTTGTCAAACTTGACACAGAGGAAGAGCAGCATACACAAGGGGAGCGGAAGGCAAATGGGGGCATACTAGGGGCAGAACACAATGGGGACAGGAGGGATGCATTGGGGACACATTGGGAAAGAAGGGGGCACATTGGAGGCAGATGAGACCAGAAGGGGACACATGGGGGACACACTGGGGTCAAAAGGGAACACATGGGGAAAGAAGAGGACACACTGGGGACAGAAGGGGACACACTGGAGACAGAAGGGAGCATATGTTGGACAGATGGAAGCACATGGGGACACAGGAGGACACAAGCATTATGGAAGAACATCTACTAGACCAGTGGTTCCCAACCTTTTTGGAGTCGTGACACATCAAACCAAACGTTCAGATCTCCGTGACACGTAGACTATATGCATGTAATGAGAGACAGCGTTTCCCTACTAAATGCACATAAGAGAAAGTTTCACCAGTAAATGCAGGTAATGAGAGACGGCGTTTCCCTAGTAAATGCACATAATAAGAGACAGCTTTTCACCAGTAAATGCACATAATAAGAGACCGCTTTTCACCAGTAAATGCACATAATGACAAACAGCCAGTTGTCCCCAGTATATGTAGCCAGGGATATAAATATGTGCCCAGTATATGTAGCCAGGGGTATATGTGCCCAGTATATGTAGGCAGGTGTATATGTAGCCAGAGGTATATGTGCCCAGTATATGTAGCCAGGTGTATATGTCCCCAGTATATGTAGCCAGGGGTATATGTGCCCAGTATATGTAGCCAGAGGTATATATGCCCTGTATATGTAGTCAGGAGTATATGTCCCCAGTATATGTAGCCAGGGGGTATATGTCCCCAGTATATGTAGGCAGGGGTATATGTCCCCAGTATATGTAGGCAGGTGTATATGTCCCCAGTATATGTAGGTAGGTGTATATGTCCCCAGTATATGTAGGCAGGTGTATATGTCCCCAGTATATGTAGGCAGGTGTATATGTCCCCAGTATATGTAGGCAGGGGTATATGTCCCAGTATATGTAGCCAGGGGGTATATGTCCCCAGTATATGTAGGCAGGGGTATATGTCCCCAGTATATGTAGGCAGGTGTATATGTCCCCAGTATATGTAGGCAGGTGTATATGTCCCCAGTATATGTAGGCAGGGGTATATGTCCCCAGTATATGTAGGCAGGGGTATATGTCCCCAGTATATGTAGCCAGAGGTATATGTGCCCAGTATATGTAGCCAGAGGTATATGTCCCCAGTATATGTAGGCAGGGGTATATGTCCCCAGTATATGTAGTCAGGAGTATATGTCCCCAGTATATGTAGGCAGGAGTATATGTCCCCAGTATATGTAGGCAGGTGTATATATCCCCAGTATATGTAGGCAGGTGTATATGTCCTGAGTATATGTAGGCAGGGGTATATGTCTCCAGTATATGTAGGCAGGGGTATATGTCCCCAGTATATGTAGGCAGGGGTATATGTCCCCGGTATATGTAGCCAGAGGTATATGTGCCCGGTAAATGTAGCCAGGGATGTATGTGCCCAGTATATTGTAGCCAGGTTCCCCCCAGGAGGAGAGAGCGAGGGAAGGAGAGCAGCACCTCAGGGTGCTCTCCCTCCTTCGCTCTCTCCTCCGGAATGAAGTGCGGTGGCTGGCAGAGGGGCGGAACTTACCTTCCGTGTCCTCCGTCTGGTCTCGTCGCCGGCGCGGGATGATTTGCCACTTCTCTGGCCTGATCCAGACCAGAGCAGCGGCTGCGGCACCAGAGCTTCCAGCCGGCGCATGAAGCGACATGGAAGGTAAGTCCCGCCCACTGCCAAACGCCACCGCACACACAGATCGGAGGGGAGAGCGAGGGAGGCTAGCACCCTAAGGTGAGAGAAGGGGGGGGAGATGGCCCCCTTCTCCGCCGCTGCCCACAGCTTTACCTCCGCTGCGCTGCTTCCCTCCGAGAGCCGCGACACATGCCCGAAGCTGCCGCGACACATGTATGTGTCGCGGCACATGGGTTGGGAACCACTGTACTAGACGCTCCTAGAACATGGACACACCAGGTTTAGTATATATATATATATATATATTTTTTTTCCCCTGACTTTTGCTCTCTAAACCTAGGTGTCTTATGTTCTGCAGCATCTAATATGGCAGCAAATATAGTATACTAGCTGATGCCCCGGCGTTGCCCAGGTATGTATTTTGCTGCTGTCGGCTCCGCTCACTTTTTCTAACCCTTAAGGTGTCCATACACGGTACAATAAAAATGTTCCATTTTCCCGTTTATTCGACCAAAACAATCGAATCGAATGAAAGTTTAAAAGAATCTTTTTTTTCGATCAAGAAAAAAGAATTGATTATCCCATTTTTTTTTTCAATAAAAATCCAATCGAACATGTTGGAAAAAATCTTTATATTCGATATAGCGGAATAATTGAACAAAATTATCTAATCGAACAAAAATGAAAAAAATTGTACCATGAATGGGCACCATAACACACAGCCTTTTACATTTTTTATATTGACATGAATGGGTGAAATCTGATTTGTTGTTTGTAGCTCCGCCCAGGTATGCAGGTGGGATGCGAGACCCCCAGAACATATCATTCCAGGTAGTAAGGGATCTGTATACCAATTTTTGTTCCAATCGGTCAAGTCGTTTTCGAGTGATCGCGGCACATACATACATACACACACACACATACACACATACATACATACATACCTGTACATATATCCGATTTTATATATATAGATTGTATTTGTTTAACCATAATTTTAGTGAAGATATCACATTTTCACACAGATGAAAATATTCACCCAAAAAATATATGTGCATGAGATAATACATCTTGCACCAAATGTATTGAAACTCATGGGCAGAAGAAAATACATTTTGTACACAGATAAGTATGCATGCAAAAATGTTTTCACCAAATACATTGGAGCAGGGGCGTAACTAGGCCCCACCTGGCCCCTCTGCAAATTTTAAGAGCGCCCCCCGGGGTCCACATGGGGCTGTTTTGTGGGGGCTGGAGGGGTGGCAGCATGAGGGGAAAGCCATGGCCACAGTCGGCGGGGAGAGGGGGGGAAAGGCGGGGAGAGGGGAAGTTCCCCCCCTCTCCCTCACCTCAGGCTCTCCCCTCTGCGCTCCCCTCCAGCTTAAATGTGTGTCCGTGGGCAGCAGCGGGCAGGAAACAGATACATACCTTCCGTGCACTCCAGCCTGCGTTCCTCTCGCTAGCCTCTGACGCGACTTCCTGTTATACCGGAAGTTGCGTCAGAGGCTAGCGAGAGGAACACAGGCTGGTGGAGCGCACGGAAGGTATGTATCTGTTTCCTGCCCGCCGCTGCCCACGGACACACATTTAAGCTGGAGGGGAGCACAGAGGGGAGAGCCCCGAGGTGAGGGAGAGGAGGGGGGAACGTCCCCTCTCCTCGCCGACTGTGGCCACGGCTTTCCCCTCATGCTGCCACCCCTCCAGCCCCCACAAAACAGCCCCGTGCGGGCCCCAGGAGGGGGCCTGGGCCCCCCCGTGGGAGCAGGGGCTGCATGCCCTATTGTTACGCCAGTGCATTGGAGTCTACTGGCATGAGAAAACACATATGCGAGAAAATGTATGGACATGCATTCAAAAACACTTTTTTCCGAATGCACCGAAGTCAATGAGCATGAGAAAACACATTTTCAAGAAAGTTCTAATTAAAAAAAAAAAAAAAAAAAGCAAAAATCCCTTAGATTTTTGGGAAAATTTTGAGTTAGGCTAAAATTAATATTTCAATAAAAAAATTACTTTGACACAAATTGGAGCTCATCCCTGGATGATTGTGCATCACAAGCTGGTTCTGGAAAGGATCCAAAAAGAAATGGAAGTCATGCAAAGGTTTGGCAAAGACAGAAGAAAAGTAGGTAAGTGGAAGTTGGAGCTTCTCGGTTTCTCACTTTGGATGCAGAGAAGGCTATTCTTCAGAGTTGAATCATTTGATTCAAGTTTTACGCAAGTTTCGTTTCCATGCAGGAGTGCAACTATAGTTGGCTCCAATGCAGAAATCTGTTGCTGGGCCTCCGCCCTACCCCCACCCAGGAGGAAGGGGAGGTTGCAGGCTGGGTGCTAGGGGGGCCCGGTTCTGTACCTAATGTAGTTAGGCACAATGCACAGCAGAAGCCTTATTACCTGCTCCTGATGATCGCATCTCCCCTACTTCCTGGTAAGTTAGCTTCAGTAACCCCAAGGACCGCCCCGGGGCCCCACCCAGCAGTGACAGTGGGGGCTATAGTTATGCCACTGTATCTATGGATTTATCCAGAAAGTGAAAAGGACCCTCAAGTAACAACCCACAGCTCCAGTCACAATTGTAGGTATGGCTTGAAAGGAATATGAGATGAACAATAGGACACAGTCAGCAAGGATGCTCCTTATCTCCAATAACCTTTGTGGTAGAGAAAGGGGTGGGTAGAGGGATGGCAAAGAAATCAAAAGAGTAAATATAACTGTGCAAGACAGACCCTGAAGAATTCATTAGATTGATGAAGGAAAAATATACTTAAGAAGATGGAGATCAGAGACTGTCTTCAATATGAATCCCTTTTTAATGTATTCTGTTAACCCTTTTATAATAATGTTTATGAATTTTGTTTTCATCCATACAATTATAACTTTTTGATGCTGACTCCTCCCTAAAAACCTGAGTCGTTTACACCCAAAACTAGTAACCTTTGTAAACTGCTAGAAATTTTGCATTCAAACCACATGCAGATATGTGACTGTCCCTTTTTTAAAGTCACAACATGTAGATACTTATGAAAAATTGGCTAAAGCATCTATTTAAGGTGTCCCTTCAAAGATGACAAGTCTTTAAATTGTCCTAAGGTCCTTCAGTTGAACAGGGGTTAATGTATGATCTAAATGTTTATTAATAGTTAACCACTTAATCCACCACTACAGTATATCTACTTCCTCTGTGACTTCATCTAAGCCATGAAGATATAGATATACATCTTGTAGCTGAAGCACAGCCTCTGGCACTATCTGCTGCAGCACTAATTGGTGAAAGGGAATATATGTTCCCTGAGCAATAAAGATTTATTTTTTACCATTAAAAATACTTATTTTCTCAGTTCATAGTGAAAAATATACACTGTAACATTATTTCAGATACAAATATCCTCACCATAAATTGTGACAGGAACATATGTTTTGTGATAAACGGTAGAAAAAGCACTACAAAATGTGTGTTTTTAATCTACAGTAGCACTTTTTTTTTAAACTGGAATTGGTAACACTGAGAAATAATGTTTTTTCTCTATTTTTTTTCCTGTTTTTCCTGTTAAAATGAATAGAAAACAAAATTGTTCTAGGTATAAATGCCATACAATGAAAGCCTAGTTTGTCTTAAAAAATATATATATATATACATTTAATTTATGAGACATAAGTAGGGATAACGTTATTGCTGATTAAATAGGGACCTAACTAAAATTTCAAAACTGCTCTGGTCTATAAGGGGGAAACAAGGTGCGGAAGCAAAGTGGTTAAAGGAAGGTTACCCCATTAAAAGATTCCAAAGATAAGAACATTAATTCATATGTATGCTATTGCATTTAAAACAAGTACAAATAATGTAATTTTTATTTATGAACTGCTCCTAACGGCATCACTGTAAGCCTTCAAAGTTTGCTACACAAAAGGACCTAGGCTGGCTTCACACATAAAAAGATGTCCAGTCTTGTCCTGTCATTTTTTGACAATTGCCATCAGTTTTGTATGGCTGGGTTCACACATACATCTGTACATTTCTGGTCCAATCCTGTCCATTCAATCAGATTTGTATGAGTTTTATACAGTTTGGCTCACACACAAAAGGTGTACAGGTGTGCAGTTCCAATCCTGTCCGGTGAAACTGATAGAAAACTGATGCACAACTGACAGGACAGGAGTGTACTGAAAACATACAGATCTATGTGTGAACCAAGCCTTACACCACCACCCACAAAACCTGCAATCATGACTGTAAGTTTTATTGGCCCTTATTCAATTCACTTCCCTTCACTTTACTTTACTTTTTCTCCTAGATGGCTGGATAATGTATGGTTAAGGGCTCCGCCTCTGACACACACGACATGGGGTTCGAATCTCGGCTCTTCCTGTTCAGTAGGCCAGCACCTATCCAGTGAGGAGACATTTTTTGGCAAAACTCCCTAACGCTGTTACTACCTGCAGAGTGCACCTTAGTGGCTGCAGCTCTGGCACTTTGAGCCTGCCAGGAGAAAAGCACAAAATAAATGTTCTGTGTCTGAATCTAGGTGATTTTTTTTTTAAACACATTATCAATAAAATGCCCTTTTAAGCCACCAACGAACAAGAAAATACTCATAGTAATTTTGACAGTACTTTTTCATCTACTTTTTGGTACTTTTTCCATTGCAGAATGCTGAACAATCATTTGAAACAAAAGAAGAAATATTTACTCCTAGGAGAAAACTTAGGCAAAAAAGTTAATTGAATAAGGGGCAATTATTGGCTCAAATGCAATTAACTTTTTCACCTGGGATTTCTGCTAGAATATAGATTTTTTTTCAAACTATTTTTCAAATAACGTTTTAGCTCTTTTCAGTAGACATGTCATGAACATCAACTTTTTCGAACTTCCGCAAATATTCACGAACAGGCGGACCCGGCGAACCGCCATAGACTTCAGTGGTCAGACAAATTTTAAAACCTATAAAGACTGTTTCTGGCCACAAAAATGATGGAAAAGTTGTTTCAAGGGGCCTAACACCTGGACTGTGGCATGCCGGAGGGGCATGCAAAAAAATCACACCAAAAATTACGGAATTGCCACAAAGTCGGGGTTCAATCCCTAAGAGGGAATAAATCTCATTACATTCAGAACACAACTATTGGTATACAGCTGTGCACGCCCATGGGTGTCAGTGGGCTGTGGAGTATCTCACACAGAGAATTGCAATAGTACTATCAGAATACAGTGAAATAATAATGCACTGGAGTGGTTCTGTGTCTGCAACTTAATGAGGCAACAACAACAGCAGTAGTGTGCACACAGCTCTGGGTGTTATTGGGCTGTAAAGTGACACACTGCACACACACAAAAAACAAAATACAGGAGACCGATGTACTAGCCCTCAAAAGGACTGTTTGGGGTGCTTTCACAGCAAGTGAGGAACAAGAACACAAGCCTAGCTAATGCGTTCCCTACATACTGTATCTGCAGCAAGTCTGACCCTGCTATCACTAACAGTCAGCAGCCAGCAGAGAATGAATCCAATATGGCCACCGCAACTGCTTTTTGATAGTGAATTGTGTATGGGCCCTTAATAGGTGGTGTGGGGTTCAGGAGGGGGTGCTAGCTGATTGGCTGCCATGTGTCTGCTGACTGTGAAGTAAGGGGTCAAAGTTTAGCTCCATGATGATGTATATGGGGTGAACAGCGGAAATTCGCCGGGAACTGTTCGCTGGTGAACTGCTCGGGCCATCTCTACTTTCCAGTTTATAATGAACCATTTTATGACAAGGGCCCATACACAATTCACTTTTTCACCTAATTTTTCTCCTAGGAGATAATTTTTCATCTTCTGTTTAAAATAACTTTTCAACATTCTACAGTTGAAAACATATCAAAATTATTAATTATCATATCAAAATGAAATAATTATCAAAAAAGAGTATCTTATTGCTTGCTGGTGACTTAAAGGGTATTTTATTTCCAAGGTGTGACAATATCACCTAGGAGAAAACATAGGAGAAAAAGGGAATTGCATATGGGCCATTTAACTTTTACAATAAGGGCCTATATGCAATTCAGTTTTTCACCTGAGTTTCCTCCTAGGTGATATTTTCAGACTTTTCAATAAAATGCATTTTAAACCCCCAGCAAGCAAACAACTTATCAAAATACATTTTTATTGTACTTTTTCACCCCTTTTAGGTACTATTTCCATTGCAAGGTGCTAAAAAGTTATTCTAAATTGAAGATGAAAAAAATTATCTCCTGGGGAAAACTCAGGAGAAAAAGCTAATTGCATATGGCCCAATGGCCCTTATCTAATAACATTTTCTCCTGAGTTTTCTCAAGGAGATAATTTCTCTCTTATCTAAAAATAACTTTTCAGCACTTAGCAATTGGAAAAGTACTAAACAAAAATAGTTTTCATAGTGAGATCAAACTTATTTAAGTATTTTCTAGCCTGGTGGGAGCTTTTATAGGTAAGGTGTGAAAATATTTCCTTGGAGAAAACTCAGGAGAAAATTGAAGAGGATACGGGCAAATATATATTAATTGGTTAAATATTTTAGTGATTAGGGATGGCCCTGCCTCAGAGAACTCTAGGAGAAGCATGTGATCAGTTTGATCAGCTGTTAGATTTGTAAGGTTCTGATTTGCTGTGATAACTTCCTGGTTTAATGCACGATCATGACCGGTAAATCTAGTGCAGAGTGGTGCAGTGGAAGTGTGCTGGGCCCATAACCCAGAGGTTGATGGATCGAAACCATCCTCTGCTAGGCATGATTTCATTTTTGCACCTCGCTTTATTGCATGGGCAAAACGGTTTCCATAACCCTGTAAGAGAAAATGTAGCAGTGGCTGTGTGCACATTCTCTGTGGTGCAGTTGGTTTGGCTGTTAACCGAAAGGTTGGTGGTTCAAGCCCACCCAGGGATGGCCTTGCCTTTTTTGTTCAACAGTTGTCCGAAGAGAACCCCAGATAGCCATGTAGATTCAAGGTATGTCACAATGGTACACAATGGTACCACAATGGTGGTATAATGGTGAGCATAGCTGCCTTCCAAGCAGTTGATCTGGGTTTGATTCCTGGCCAATGTATGTGAGCTGGCTTTTGACATCCTACAAATCCCTGGAAGACAAGACAGGAGGAAGGAGAGGAGAAGCAGTGGCTGTGTGCACATTGTCTGTGGTGCAGTTGGTTAGTGTGTTTGGCTGTTAACCAAAAGCTTGAGGACTGAGGAGAAGGGTTTCTTTAAAAAAAAAAAAAAAGACACCCGAATTCCAAAATACAAATTTTTCCCGAATTTGCGATCATTCGGCCGAATTTGAGAGGCAGTATTCAGGTAGATTTGAATTTGAATCATCAGAATTCGGATTAGGATTTGAATTAGGCAACCATGAAAATTGACCCGAATTTTCGGGTACATAACAAATTCGCGAATTTGGAGAGCAACCCTGTACAGAGGTGCCACACAGGAATCCTAGTGTAACCATCCCCACAGCTGTGTGGGAGCAGGTAAGATAATGCCTCTATGAAAGCAGTGACCTCTCCCTCAACCTTGCACCCACAGGGACCTCTCCCTCCACCTAGGACCCATACTGTCCTCTCCCTTTCCAGCATTAGCACTGCAGGGATCCTGCCTCCCCCAGCACCTACATTGACTTTTCCCTCCCCCAGCAGCAGCCTTCCTGTCCCCAGCAGTACCCTTCCTGTCCAAAGCAGCACCCATGGTGACCTCCAGCACCTAATCTGACCTCTTCCTCCCCCAGCACCCCCAATGACTTCCCCTTCCTGGAGCACACACACGGACCTCTACTTCTCCCAAAATCCACCCCTTCCCCCCATAGCTGGGACCCAGTACTCACGCTCACATGACCTCAAGTACCTGCACCCAGCTCTGACATTGCACCCAGTACTGACACCTGCACAAAGCCTCAACATGGCCCCTCTATCTGCATCAAGCACCCACTTAACCAGTATGCACCCCCAAAGTATCTGCATTCAAAACCTGATGCCCAAAGCTCACCCATAGCCAGCACCCAGTACAGGCATGGCGTCAAGTATTCGCACCCATGTCACACCCAGTACCTGCACCCAGCACTCACATGACATCCAGTACATGCACCCAGATCTCACATGGCACTAAGTACTTGGAATCAACACCCGCATTACACTCAATACCCACCCATAGCCAGAACACACATGACACTCTGTACTCACACCCAGAACCCACATGGCACCCAGCATCTGCATTCAGCACCCACAAGACAACCAGTACCCTCTAGCCAGAAATGAGGAAGAGAAGGGGGGGGGGGGCGTTGTGAGGCACCTTTTTTTAATTTGAGCACCCACCACTTAAGGACCCTCTGCACGGCCTTACTCACCAATCAGGATACCGAGTGTAGTGAGCCATGCACCTCCATTCATTAGCAGCCTTCTGGTCAGTGGTCAGTCTGTGTAGTGAACCGTGCGCATTGATTCCTAGTCTCTGCCGTCTCATCTGTCTGACGTCCTACTGTGGCAGCCGGAGCCACAGGATGTCAGATAGATGAGACGGCAGAGACTAATGAGGAATCAAGGAGCACGGTTCACTACACAGCCTGACTACTGACTGGAAATCTGCTAATGAATGGAGGCGCATGGCTCACTACACTCGGTATCCTGATCGGTGAGTGAAAGGAGCCCACTGGGCACCACACTGCGCTAATGCCGGGCCACTTAAAACCTTCTCCGCCACATACCCGCACATGGCGGGGGGTCACACGATCATGCATGTCACTTCTCTCCACCCGACCGACTGCTAATTCCAGGGACACTTACAACCATCTTCCCGCATACCTGCACGTGACGGGGAGGGGGGCTGACATACATGACACTCTCTGACTGACGGCTGACATTCGCTGACTCGAGTATAAGCCAACACCCGTATTTTTGGGCCACTTTTTTGGGCCCAAAAATTCGGCTTATACTTGAGTATATATATATATGGTAACCGTTACACTGGGAGTATTTTTTTAAAAATAAAAAGCTACAAGTCATCTATGTTTGAATTTTGTTTTTATTTTGTGTTTATTTACTGTCTTGCCCAAATCTACATCTACCAAAGTCCATATTAGTCTCAGTGGCATAACAATAAGGGCTGCAAGCTATGCAGCTGCGGGGAGGGGGGGGGGCTCTGGGGCCCACCCAGGGCCGTTTGGGGGGGCAGGAGGGGTCGCAGCATGAGGAAGAGCATTGGCCACCTACAGCGGTGGGGAGGGGGGGCATTCCCCCCTCCCTCACCTCAGGCTCTCCCCTCAGAGCTTCCCCTCCAGTATCAATCATTGGCAGCAGCGGCGGGCAGGAACACATACCTAGATACATTCCAGAGGTTCCACCATCTAAGTGTCTGACGCTACTTCCTGTTTATCAGGAAGTAGAATGAGGCACTTAGAAATCGGACCTCCATGGTGGAACACATGGAGGTATGCGTTCCTGCCCGATGCTGCTGCCAATGATTGATGCTGGAGGGGAAGTGCTGAGAGAAGAGCCAGAGGTGAGGGAGGGGAGGAGTGGACTCTCCTCCCTGCCAATGTAGATGGCCAATGCTGTTCCCTCATCCTGCGACCCCTCCTGCCCCCCAAAATGGCCCTGAGCAGGCCCCAGGGGGGGCATACAAATTTTCACAGGGGGTTCAGTGATTTCTAGTTATGCCCCTGGTTAGTCCGTAGGGATGACATTGAGATGCAAATGCATTTTAGTTGATTGAAGATTAAGCTTATTATTAGGATACAGAATTATGCTAATTACTATAAAAAATGTTTTGTTAAATATTGCAGTGAAAGCATTTTAAATGGTCCATTTTCAAGCTGCATAAATTTGCAGCAACATTTGCATAATTCTGCATAATCTTAGAATTATTTGCATATTTCAAGTAAAGTAGAACTTTGGCACTGAGCCAAAACTTTGTACTCAAGGCCTTTTAGACGTCCTTGGCATAGGAGTATTGGGAAACAAAAACGTCTACAGACCAGAGGTGCCAAGCAACTACTTGACTCGGTGCTGTGTATCACTCCTGTTATTTATTGCCTGAGGAAGCAGGATCTTGCCTGCAAAACACGTTGCAACTTTCATTGGGAGTATGTGAATAAATTGTGTATTACTTAAAGTCGACAGTACCTGTGTCTGTTTGGGGCCGGTTGGTCCACCACCACAGCCCGAACACTTTTAAACGTTTTAGTGACTTTTATCCTACCGGCGCCTCTGTGCATTTCTGCGCATCTAGAAGTCCGCCCTTGTTCCTCCTATCTACAGAGAGCGACGTCTTATTCCTGAGTGGGGACAGGCTTGTTCTCCCCACCTGCCTTTACAGTGGTTGCCTTGGAGGTAACCCTGGTTTGTGAGTATAATACTTACGTTTCACATTTCTTCATCCCCATGTCCGCAGGAGTCCAAGGGCCTGTACACTCTGCTGCGCTTGTGCTGCACTTTTCAAATCGCATGCGTTTTTTAATCGGTCTTTTGAAAAATCATGAAAATCGTGAAGACCTGCACGTACTAGTGCGATGCATTTTTTCGATTCCCATGAAGGCTTGCGATTTAAAATTCGCATGCGATTTTAAAAACGCAGCACAAGCGCAGCAGTGTGTACAGGCCCTAAGGGTTAAGTTCTGCAGTTACAGCATTAAATGTGTCTATTTATAAATTACATCAATTTGGATACGGATTTTTTCAGCATAAAATTAATTGACTTTGGGTTTTGTACGCTCTACAAAAGCCACTGTTGTATAGTACAAATCATCTGAGATGGGTACAATGGCTGTCTTTGTTTTTAGCCATGTATACATCAACTGTTGTCTGTGACTGCTTCTGATCTCGATTGCTACAGTAATGTCTAACTCACACACATAATACCAGCATGCCATTATTCATGTCACAGTGCTTTCAGCAAAACATGATCAACCTTGTTGTGAAAAGGCTGATAAGAGTATTAGAAAAAAAACAGGCTTTACAGGACAAACAGGCAAGCAGCATTATTCAAAAAAATGCATATACAGTAAAACCTTGGATTGAATGTTACTTGCAATATAAGCAAAACATTTTGTGAAATTTTGCTGTGATATACAAGCAACTTCTTGATATACAAGCAAAAAATAAAGTATACATGTCATGCATCGCATCACCCCAACTGAGCATCAGATAGTTCTTCTCCCTTTGGTCCCGCAGGATTGTACTTAAAGAGGAACTCCAGCCTAAACAAATATACTGTCATTAAGTTACATTAGTTATGTTAATTAAAATAGATAGGTAATATAATCTCTTACCCACACTGTTTTAAAAGAACAGGCAAAGGTTTGATTTCATGATCGCATCCATCTTTTTGGTTGAAAGGAGGTGACAGGGAGCATGAGACACAGTTCCAACTGTCCTGTGTCCTGAGCACCTCTTCCAGTTGCTAGGCAACATGAATAACAACATAGGCAATCCCATCATGCTCTGCACAGCATCAGGGAAAAAAGCCCTGGCTTTTTTTCTTTGATGGGTGGAGCTTAGATAAAAATGCAGTTAAAAATGATGCTGTGGTAAGAAAAACAAAGTTCTGATGCTGTGAAACTGTTAAAGAAACACCAAGCCTTTTTAGTTCTGCTGAGTAGATTTTTAGTCCGGAGGTTCACTTTAATCTGATTGTAGAGACTATGCAAAGTCACATTTTCATTAAATTCTCAAAAGTAGGCAAAATTAACTGTCAATGGATAAGTTTCTTGTTAAAGCCGCACAAAAGAAAGGTTGGGAGGAGCCAACACATGGCAATAATTATGTTAGTCATAGTGAAAGACTTTTTTACATTTTTATTTTTCGACTATTTTACTACAACTGTTTTTGGATTGTGGAACAAATCACCTGGGTTTCCATTAATTCTTATAGGGAAATATGCTTTGATATAAGAGAGCTTTGAATTACAAGCATGTTTCCGGAATCAATTATGCTCGCAAACCAAGGTCCCACTGCATATAATGCCAAATACAGGAAACAGATGTACACTCCAAGACAGCACTTGCCTTTTAAATGGGTCCACAGACAGCATGTCAGCTAATAAAAAGATGAAAATGCATGCACCTGTGTCTGCAGCACCAAATCCAGCAAGAGCTGAAACGGGCGGCCATAGACAGGAGAGAGACTTCAGTTGCATGCAATCATAGATCGTGTGATTAGCGCGGGCTCCGTGTGTACGTATCCCTCTCCGGGTGCCCCCTCCCTACACGGACCTGTCCCTAGGAGCTGCATAAGTAAAGGTTATGCAGCTCCTAGGGACCAAAGTCAGAGCTTGATGTGCATTGTAATGAGTGAAATAAGTATTTGATCCCTGATTAAAAGATATCTTAGTACTTGGTGGCACAGCCTTTGTTGGCAAGCACAAAGGTCAGATGTTTATTGCAGTTGTCCAGGTTTGGGGTTGCACACATCTTAGAATGGAATTGCAGATCCCCTACAATCAATTAGTCAATAAGGTTTTGGGGCTGATGTTTGGCAATGTGAGCTCCCTTCACAGATTCTCTGTTGGATTAAGGTTAGAAGAATGGCTAGGCCATTCCAGGAACTTCGCATGCTTGCTTCTTGCTGAACCCCTTCCTTGTTGACTTGGCCCAATATTTTCAATGCAAACCGCAAAATGACTGGGTCTCTACCTGGATTTAGTGCAAATGCAGCAAAAACTTTAATATACCATAGTAGCAAAACACACAACGTTTCGGCCATGAGGCCTTTCTCAAGTGTTACAGTCAAGTTAAAAATCACATATAAATCCATTTTAGATTTAAAACACTCCCCCTAAGGGGCACTAACTTAAAGAACAAGAGGCCATTTTTTAAAGAGACAGCATCACAGAAAACATTTTAAATTAAATGCATCATTTAGTCCATTAGGGGTTAATGTACTCAGCCTTTCGATCCATCTATATTCCCGTCTCAGTAAGGTTGTCTGTTCGCCCATTCCTTCACCAATGTAAACTTTCTCAAGGAGACAAAATGAATGGAAGCAGGAAATTTGGGCGCGTGAGGCAGGTGGACAAAAAGGGCGCTGCCATTCACTCCCATAATAAATATCGTTTAATTGGCGCCCTACAGGAAAAAAGGGCGCCGGAGAAAAATAACGTTTTAAAAGCGGCGCCCGGAGACTTTTAATGTTTTATAACTGCTTCTCATGATTACCCATTATTTAATGATTTATAATTTTTTAAACATTATTTTTAAACGAAAACAGTACAATATTTTTTAAAACATTACTTTTAAACGAAAAACCGTACAAATTTTTTTTTAAACATTTTTAAACGAAAAACCGCACCATATTTTTTTTAAAACGTTATTAATGCTTATCACAAGGGGGTCTTAGGTTTAGGCATCACAAGGAGGGTCTTAGGTTTAGGCACCACCAGGGGGGGGGGTCTTAGGTTTAGGCACCAACAGGGGAGTCTTAGGTTTAGGCACCAACAGGGGGGTCTTAGGTTTAGGCACCAACAGGGGGGTCTTAGGTTTAGGCACCAACAGGGGGGTCTTAGGTTTAGGCACCAACAGGGGGGTCTTAGGTTTAGGCACCAACAGGGGGGTCTAGGGGTTAGGGATAGGTACAGGGAGGGTTCTGTGTGAGAGTAGGGTTAGGTATAGCTTTAGTAAAATTCTTAGTAATGTTTTATAAAACGTTATTATAAATTTCACTTTTTAAACGGGAAGATTAACGTTTTTAAAATTGCCGATTTCATACACATTATTTAATGATATATAACTTTATAAAACATTATTTTTAAACGAAATATAGCACAATTTTTTTTAAACGTTATTCATGATTATCGTTTAAAACCCTGCACCCTTTTTTCCCGGCGCCCTTTTTTAACGTACGCAAATGAATTGCATATAGCCCCAGGTATACTATGTCAGAATTTTTGTATTAATAAAGCCCATTTTTATATCGGTAGAATAAGTAATAAATATTGCAGAGAGCTACTAGGGGCAGGACTCTGTCCTTGTGAGCTTACAATCAACAGGGGAGTGGGGAGGAGATACTGAGCAAGCTACATGTATATGGTATACCGTATGTGCTATATATGCTGTATCAGTTTGTTTTTCAAACATGGAGGCACATTTAATCAACTCTAGCATATGATCAAATTGGATACATTCAGCTGACGTCTCATGATAAGACCATGGACATATGATGTGCTCGTGATAATCATAAGGGAGGCTGGTAATAGTGTGCAGTTGGGGGGCCAGGGATTGGGGTGAGAGCAATTATTATATATAACAGAGGCTTTAATGTGACTGTCTTCGCATGTTCAGATTAATCACAGAGAGAGAAGAAAGCTGTGACTAGTCTTCTGCCTGTCATACACGATGGACAGCTCCTACAATCTCTACCATAAACATGATCATGATTCCAGAACATTCCTGGAAACATTATGCTATTCTGGAAAGCCTGACAAGCCATTTAAAGAAGACTTACTGACATTACCAGTGGAGAAACTGCACAAAGCACTTGCCAAGGGTTAGTAGACAAGTGACATATTTCAGAGAAATTTACCAATGGGTATTGATAAGGAATGGCAAATATGTGCCTGTTGGGAATGGCATAGAGTGCACAAAGCCAGCGAGTAGGCACAGAAACTGTAATAGTGTGAATGATGTTTGGGAAGGGTGGGGGAGGTTAAATTTACATTTATTTTGGAAGCCTTAAAGAGAAACTCCAACCTAGAATTGAACTTTATCCCAATCAGTAGCTGATACCCCCTTTTACATGATAAATTTAATGCTTTTCACAAACAGACCATCGGGGGCGCTGTATGACTGATTTTGTGCTGAAACCCCTCCCACAAGAAGCTCTGAGTACCGCGGTACTCTGGGCAAACTGCCACAATGTGACAACGTTCACAGACAGGAATTAGCTGTTTACAGCTGTCTCTAACAGCCAAAACAGCTAGGAGCAGCTACACAACCTGCCCACAGTAAAAATGTCACCATGTAATAAATGTCAGAATGTAAATAGGGGAGAGGAGAGATTTTACAATGAGCAAACACTGACTAAATCATTTATACATAATTATGGTAAAAAATGAAGCACTTTTTTTACTACATTATTTTCACTGGAGTTCCTCTTTAAAGAGAACCTGTACTGAGTAAAAATATTTAAAATAAACACATGAGGTAACTTCAAATGAACATTGCATAGTTACCTTGCCATCAGTTCCTCTCAGAAGCTCACCATTTTCTTCTGACAATAATCCCTTCCAGTTCTGACAATATTTTGTCAGATCTGAAATATATCAGTTGCTGTCAGTAAAATATCAGTTGCTGTCAGTTATAGCTGAGAGGAAAACTGATGTACCAGGTAATGTCCATGTTTCCCTATGGCTGAAGTGGGCGATGTTACATTTTAACTGTGTGCTGACCAGAAAGCTGTTATGAGTAATGGCCATTTTCAAAATGGAGGACAGAAAATTCCCTTGATCACAGTGGACAAATAGGACGCGGGACAGGATAAAGACACTGAGGAGTAGACTACATGGAAGTTAAGTATGACTTGTGTATGCTAATTTTGTCTTTTAATTTTCAGTACAGGTTTTCTTTAAAGCAGTATTGTCACCATAAAAATCAAATTTCAACAGCAACTGGTCTGAGTGTATTAAGTGATAAAGATGCTAATCCTGCATTCAAAACTGCATTCGGTTGTCTGACATTCGAACGCCACTATCGACGCACTCCTGACCCGCTGGCGATCGAGCAAAATTTTCCATGTGGACAGATCGATGGAATTGACCGGTTTGGGACGGAAATCGGTCGATCGGTTAGCGTTTGTGTATCGATTTCACAGCAAATTAGATCACAGTGATCGAATCTGCTGTCTATCAGTGGGAAATCGAGAAAGTGTATGGGCACCTTTAGATTATTACATAACCCTCATTAATAAAGAAATACAGCCATAAAAGATTTTTCCTGCAGAGGACAACTTATGAGAGGAGGGGATAGATCAACCTTCCTGGCAGTAAGCCCTGAGCTGAGCTCGGGCTATGCCACGCAGGAGGATATCGCAGCCCCTGGTGGGGCGATTCGCCCCATTTAAAGTGCTGTACGCACAGCTAGCACTTTGCTAGCCGCGCGTACAGCTTGATCGCCGCAGTGGTGGAAGAGGGCCCCCCCCGCCAGAGCCCTGCGTTGCCCAGACCAATGAGTTCCAGGCAGCGCTATGCGCTGGATCGGAGGCGTCTGATGTCAGGACGTCGACTGACGTCCATGACGTCATTCCGATCATCGCCATGGCGACAGGAGAAGCCAAACGTATATAACGCGTTCCCCTGTTTGCTAATGATGCCGGCGACGATCGCACTAGAGGGACACATGCGCCCTCTAGTGGTGTTTCATGTAGCTACCACTCTGGTAGCTTTACATGAAACAAAAAAAAATTGGATTTCTGCCTATTTGGCAGGATAAATGAACCGCCAGGAGGGTTAAAAAAAAGTCAATACGTTTTGTGCTGAAATTCCCTTTGACATGCTTGTATAAACCCTGCAGGTCAAATGACTGGAAAGATCTTGATTGACATATGTGCTGGCCCACATCTTCGCGTACGTTAAAAAGGGGCGCTGGGAAAAAAGGGCGCCGGGTTTTGAACGATAAGCATGGATAACGTTTAAAAATGTATTGTACTGTATTTCGTTTAAAATTAATGTTTTATAAAGTTATAAATCATTAAATAATGTGCATTAAATCGGCAATTGTAAAAACGTTAATCTTTCGTTTAAATAGTGAAACGTATAATAACGTTTAAAAAAAAAATTACTAAGTAACCCTCCCTGTACCTACCCCTAACCCCTAGACCCCCCTGTTGATGCCTAAACCTAAGACCCCCCCTGTTGGTGCCTAAGTAACCCTCCCTGTACCTACCCCTAACCCCTAGACCCCCCTGTTAGTGCCTAAACCTAAGACCCCCCTGTTGGTGCCTAAACCTAAGACCCCCCTGTTAGTGCATAAACCTAAGACCCCCCTGTTGGTGCCTAAACCTAAGACCCTCCTGTTGGTGCCTAAACCTAAGACCCCCTGTTGGTGCCTAAACCTAAGACCCCCCTGTTGGTGCCTAAACCTAAGACCCCCCTTTTGGTGCCTAAACCTAAGACCCCCTGTTGGTGCCTAAACCTAAGACCCCCCTGTTGGTGCCTAAACCTAAGACCCCCCTGTTGGTGCCTAAACCTAAGACCCCCCTGTTAGTTTTTTCGTTTAAAAATAATGTTTAAAAAAAAATGTACTGTTTTTCGTTTAAAAATAATGTTTAAAAAAAATATTGTACTGTTTTTCGTTTAAAAATAAAATTTAAAAATGTATAAATCATTAAATAATGTGTAATCATGAGAAACAGTAATAAAACATTAAGTCTCCGGGCGCCGCTTTTAAAACGTTATTTTTCTCCGGCGCCCTTTTTTCCTATCGGGCGCCCATTAAACGATATTTATTATAGGAGTGAATGGCGGCGCCCGATTTGTCCACTAGCCTCAGGCGCCCGAATTTACTGTTCCCCACATCTTCACCATCTGTATTCTTCTTGTTAATTCCTTTAAAGAGAATCTGTATTGTTAAAATCACACAAAAGTAAACATACCAGTGCGTTAGGGGACATCTCCTATTACCCTCTGTCACAATTTCGCCGCTCCTCGCCGCATTAAAAGTGGTTAAAAACCGTTTTAAAAAGTTTGTTTATAAACAAACAAAATGGCCACCAAAACAGGAAGTAGGTTAATGTACATTATGTCCACACATAGAAAATACATCCATACACAAGCAGGCTGTATACAGCCTTCCTTTTGAATCTCAAGAGATCATTTGTGTGTTTCTTACTGTTATAGTAGAAAGAGCTGCAGTAAGCCAGAACACATTAGAATAGCTTTTGGAACTTGTAGGATGATAAAAAACAGGATGCAATTTTTGTTACGGAGTCTCTTTAAGAGATCATCCTGATGAGGACCAATGAGCAGTGCATCATGGAGATAAACAAATGGCAGAAAGATCGTACTGGAGCTTTCAGTTGGAGACACGTAGCTAAGCATGTTACTGACTTAGAAGGAAAAAAGTGAGTTCTTATTTGAATTGCATAGTGAGTTATTGTACTGTTTTATCCCAAAGTAGTACTTGTATAATCCTCAGTTTATTTTTTTCCAGTGACCAATGCAAAGCAAAAGAAATGAAGCTGAAGTCGGCCATTATGCAGGTTGTGATATTTGATACAGAGACAGAATCTCTAACAGACCGGATAGGGGTTCCTGAGGCCGACTGTGTCATCATTTATGGATTGTTAGATCTGATCTTCAAAGATCAAGATGACTACATGAGAAATTTGAGAAAGTTCTTAAAGCTATTAAAACCAGGAGGTCACCTGATCTTATTTTATGCAGTAAATGCCTCTTATTACACAGTTGGGGAGCAGAAGTTCCATTTGTTCAAACATGATGAACATTTTGTGAGAAATAAACTTATTGTAGAAGGAATGACCATTCTACAGTGTGAAGTTCTCCCAAGGAAATCTGAGAGCCCTTTAACTGATTTTGAGGGTGTCTTGTTCATCACAGCTAGTAAGCAGTCATGGTAGGTTGAGTGGGAAATGAAAACAGTGGAATCCAGGTCTGTGTGTGGCTAGTTAACCATGTGTTCACAGTCTTTTAGGCTCTAACCCCAATTATATTCTGATCTTTTTTTCTCTTTTTAGAGTTTTAGATAAAAACTAGCTGATTGCCCGGCGTTGCCCAGGTATGTATTTGGCTGGTGTTGGCTCCGCCTACTTTTTCTAACCCTAACACACAATTACTCACTGACCAAGTTTGTGAGCTTTGCGGTCTTTGGTATCAATAATCTGCATTGAAATGAAACAAATCTGATTGAGTGTGTGTGGCTCCACCCCCTTTTCTGAATTTGAACCCCCGTCACCCAATAACCAACTGTACCAGGTTTGAGGCCTGTGCCATTAACAGTGCAAGAATGGTAGCAATTAAATATTCCCCTTGAAAAGCAACAGGTGAAGTTTGATTCACTTTTGTAGGCTCCACCCACTTTTCTGAATATTAATCCCAGTCACCCAGTGACCAACTGTGCAAAGTTTAAAAATCCTGCCATTAACAGAATGGCTGCAGTGTACATTTTCCCAGTGAAATTTGTATTTGTCTCCACCCACTGATGACCCGGCGTTGCCCGGGTATGTATTTGACTGGTGTTGGCTCCGCCCACTTTCTAACCCTAACACACAAACACTCAATGACCAAGTTTGTGAGCTTTGGAGTCCTTGGCATCAATAATTTGTATATTCCCATAGAAATTAAACAAATCAGATAGGCTGTTTGTGGCTCCACCCCTCTCCAGCATTTGAACCCCAGTCACCCAATGACCAACTGTAGCAGGTTTGAGGCATCTGCTATTAACAGTGTAAAAATGGCAGCAATTTAAATATTCCACTTGAAAATCAACAGGTGAATTTTGATTGGCTATTATAGGCTCCACCCACTTCCCTGAATATCTCAGTCACTCAGTGACCATCTGGGCAAAGATTGGGAACCCTGAAATAAACAGTGTAAGAAGGGCTGCAGTTTACACTTTCCCAGTGAAATTTGTTTTTGGCTCCGCCCACTTTTTGTAACCTGGACACAAAGTCACTACTCAATGCCCAAGTTTGTGAGCTTTGGGGTCCTTGGCATCAATAATTTGTATTTTCCCATGAAATGAAACAAATCTGATTCACTGTTTGTGGCTTTGTCCCCTTTTCTGAATTTGAACCTCAGTGACCCAATGACCAACTGTACCAGGTTTGAGGCTTGTGCCATTAACAGTACAAGAATGGCAGCAATTTAAATATTCTCCTTGAAAAGCGACATGTAATTTTTGATTGGCATTTTTAGGCTCCACCCACTTTTCTGATTATTAATCCCAGTCACCAGCTATGCTAAGTTTGAAAACCCTGCCATTAACAGTGAAGAAGGGCTGCAGTTTACAATTTACCAGAAAAATCTGTTTTTAACTACACCCACTTTTTGTAACCTTGACACACAGTCACTACCCAATGTCCAAGTTTGTGAGCTTTTGGGTTCCTGGCATCAAAATTGTGCTAATGGAAGCAGTTTATCCAGCAAAGAAATCTGCCTGTTTTTGGCTCTGCCCCTTTACTGAATTTGAGTCGTTAAGACTGACTGTAGCAGGTTTGAGGCCTCTGCTATTAACAGTGTGAGAATGGCTGCAGTTTCAATATTCCCCTTGAAAATCAATAGGTGAATTTTGATTGGCTCTTGTAGGCTCCACCTACTTTTCCGAATATTAATCCTAGTCACCCAGTGACCAACTGTGTGAAGTTTGAGAACCCTGCCATTAACAGTGTAAGAAAAGCTGCAGTTTACATTTCCCCATGTAAAAAGTTAGTTGTTTTTGGCTCTGCCCACTATTTCTAATTTTGACATACAGTCACTTAATGACCAAATTTATGAGCTTTGGGGTCTTTGGCATCAATAAGTTGCATTTTACCATTGAAATTAAACAAATCTGATTGGCTGTTTTTGGCCCGCTCCCTTCAGAATTTAAATTTCAGTCTCCCAGTGACTGACTGTAGCAGATGTTAGGCCTCTGCCATTAAGAGTGCATGAATGGCAGCAAAGTTAATAGTCCCCTTGAAAATCAAAAGGTGAATTTTGATTGGCTGCTGTAGGCTCCACCCACTTTTCTGAATATTAGTCACAGTCACCCAGTGGCCAACTGTGTCATGTTTGAGAACCCTGGCAATAACAGAATGGCTGAAATCAATCTAACAAATCTGATTGGCTGTTTGTGGCTCCACCCCTTTAGTGAATTTGGATCCCAGTCACCCAATGACTGACTGTACCAGGTTTGAGGCCTCTGCCACTAACAGTGTAAGAATGGTAGCAATGTGAATATTCCCATTGAAAATTAATAGGTACATTTTGATTGGCTGTTGTAGGCTCCACCCACATTGCTGAATATTCATCCCAGTCACCCAGTGGCCAATTGTGTAAAGTTTGGGAACCCTGCAATGTAAAAAATGAAGTTGTTGGCACCGGCCACTTTTTCTAACTTTGACATACAGTCACTCAATTATCAAGTTTATCAGCTTTGGGGTCCTTGGTATCAATACTTTGTATATTCCCATTGAAAAATAAACAAATCTGGCTGTTTGTGGTTCCGCCCCCTTCCTGAATTTGGACTCCAGTCACCCAGTGACCAACTGTACCAGGTTTGAGGCATCTGCTTTTACCAGTATAAGAGAATGGTAGCAGATGGAATATTCCCTTTGAAAATCAAAAGGGGAATTTTTATTGGCTGTTGTAGGCTCCACCCACCTTCCAAAATCTTAATCTGTGACCCAATGACCAACTGTGCAAAGTTTGAGAACCCTGACATTAACGATGTAAGAATGGCTGCCGTTTATATTTTCCCAGTAAAAGTTGTTTTGGCTCCGCCCACTTTTTGTAACCTTAAAACACAGTCACTCAATGACCAAGTTTGTGAGCTGTCAGGTTCAAGGCATCAAAAATGTGTGAATGGAAGCAGTTTATCCACCAAGGCAATCTGATTGGCTGTATGTGGCCCCGCCCCTTTAGTGAACTTTGACCCCAGTCACCCAATGACCGACTGTAGCAAGTTTGAAGCCTCTGCCATTAAAAGTGTAAGAATAGCAGCAGTTTAAATATTCCCCTTGAAAACCAATAGGTGAATTTTGATTGGCTGTTGTAGGCTCCACCCACTTTCTTGAATCTTAATCTCATTCACCCAGTGACCAACTGTAGCAAGTTTGAGAACCCTGCGATTAACAGTCTAAGAATGGCTGCAGTTTACATTTTCCCATTTAAAATGAACGGCTGAAATTTGATTGGCTGTTTTATGCTCCGCCCACTTTTTCTGGATTTGTAACCTCACTCACCAAGTGACCAACTGTGCAAAGTGTGGGGACTCTGGCTTGATTACTGTGAGAATGGCAGCCTTTTACATTTTTCCATTGACTTGAATGGGTGGAATCTGATTTGCTGTTTGTAGCTCCGCCCAGGTGTGCAGGGGGGCCGCGAGACCCCCAGAACATATCATCCCAGGTAGTAAGGGATCTGTGTACCAAGTTTCGTTCAAATCGGTCAAGCCGTTTTCGCGTGATCGCGGCACATACACACACACACACACACACACACACACACACACACATACATACATACATACGATTTTATATATATAGATATAAGATGGTGATGTGTAACTGGGAAATCTCAATAAAATTATTTTTAACTGCTGAATTTTTAACTAGTAAAGTTCACAGGCAGGAAGAGGAACTTCAGCCTAAACAAACATACTGTCATTAAGTTACATTAGTTATGTTAATTAAAATAGATAGGTAATATAATCTCTTACCCAACCTTTTTTTATAAGAACAAGCAAATGTTTAAGATTTCATGGCGGCAGCCATCTTTTTCATGGCAGCAGCCATCTTTTTCATGGGGCAGCCATCTTTTTGGTTGAAAGGACGTGACAGAGAGCATGAGACACAGTTCCAACTGTCCTGTGTCCTGATCACCCCTCCCCTCTGCACGTTAGGCAACGAGAACAACAACATCAGAAATCCCATCAGGCTTTGCACAGCATCAGGGGAAAAATGCCCAGGCAGATTTCTTTGATGGGGTGGAGCTTAGCTTCTGTGCAGCTACAAATGAGGCTTGGGTAAGAAAAACAAAGTTCTCATGCTGTGAAACTATTAAAGAAACCCCAAGCCTTTTTAGTGCTGCTGAGTAGATTTTTAGTCTTGAAGTTCACAATAAGGATTCCACTGACCAGTGACCAGATAAAACAGAAAGCTCTTGTGTGCCAGAAAAACATTGGTGAGGAGTTTTACACCTTGTATGATTAATTTTCACCTTTCCTCCATGACCGTGGTTGGTAGTGCAGAGATATTCAGTCAAATTGTCTTGTTCATTTGTTCTCATAACACCTACAGAATAAAATATGTTAAAAAGTTGCACTGGGTGTTTTCTTTCATTTCAGTGCTGTCATTTTTAATGAAAATGTTAAATTCCTCCAAACATTGCAGAAGCAGGTCTGAAAACGTGGATGCAAACATCTGCAGTGTTTGAGATGTGACTTATACGGTGAGAAAAGTGAAAGTCATACACAATTACTTACAGGATTTTTAGAAACTAAGGTATGTACACACACGGGATAACGGTCGATAATGACTGTTTCAACCGATGATGGTTTTGTATGTACAGCAATCGCTGGTCCAGCCTGCTCAGGAATTGGGCATGGCAATTTGGCAAATTGAATCGAATCGGATCCCGATCGGACATGTCGGATTGAATCGAATCAATGATTCAAATCAAATTGAATCGAATTGGACAAAAAAATTGTATGGTGTAGATGGGGCTTAACCTTCCTGGCGGTAACCCTGAACGTAGTTCGGGGTAAGCCGCGCAGGAGGTTTTCTCAGGCCCTGCTCGGCGGATTTTCGTAATTTTTTTTTTGCTGGACGCAGCTAGCACTTTGCTAGCTGCGCCAGCACACCGATCGCCGCCGCCCCGCGCCTGATCGCCGCTATCCGGCGCGGCGCCCCCCCCCCCCCCCGACCCCGTGCGCTGCCTGGCCAATCAGTGCCAGGCAGCGCCGAGGGGTGGATCAGGACTCCCAATGACGTCACGACGTCACTGACGTCGGTGACGTCATCCCGCCCCGTCGCCATGGCGACGGGGGAAGCCCTCCAGGAAATCCCGTTCTTTGAACGGGATTTCCTGATCGCCGGAGGCGATCGAAGCGGGCGGGGGGATGCCGCTGAGCAGCGGCTATCATGTAGCGAGCCCTGGGCTCGCTACATGATATACGGAAAAAAAAATGCTGCGCTGCTCCTGGCGGAATTTTTCATACCGCCAGGAGGGTTAAGGCTAGAGATGTGTCTGTAAAACATTGTTCCTTTAATTGTTGCTTGAGGGATTGTTTCATGATCTCCGACAGGCAACAGTCAGGCCTCATTCACACCTAAAATCGAAAATGCAAGCACTTTGCATTTTTATGTGCTATTTTTTCCCCCTCCTGTCACTCCACTGCGCGATGCGTTTCTGGTAAAAGCGCTTTTCTAAGCGCTTTTCCAGAGCGTTTTTTTAATTCACTCCCTGACGCAAGTCAGGACATGATTTCTTTGGCCCGGAAAATCTATATATATAAAATCGGATGTGTGTGTGTGTGTGTGTGTGTGCCACGATCACGCGAAAACGGCTTGACCGATTTGAACGAAACTTGGTACACAGATCCCTTACTACCTGGGATGATATGTTCTGGGGGTCTCGCGACCCCCCTGCACACCTGGGCGGAGCTACAAACAGCAAATCAGATTCCACCCATTCAAGTCAATGGAAAAATGTAAAAGGCTGCCATTCTCACAGTAATCAAGCCAGAGTCCCCACACTTTGCACAGTTGGTCACTTGGTGAGTGAGGTTACAAATCCAGGAAAAGTGGGCGGAGCATAAAACAGCCAATCAAATTTCAGCCGTTCATTTTAAATGGGAAAATGTAAACTGCAGCCATTCTTAGACTGTTAATTGCAGGGTTCTCAAACTTGCTACAGTTGGTCACTGGGTGAATGAGATTAAGATTCAAGAAAGTGGGTGGAGCCTACAACAGCCAATCAAAATTCACCTATTGGTTTTCAAGGGGAATATTTAAACTGCTGCTATTCTTACACTTTTAATGGCAGAGGCTTCAAACTTGCTACAGTCGGTCATTGGGTGACTGGGGTCAAAGTTCACTAAAGGGGCGGGGTCACATACAGCCAATCAGATTGCCTTGGTGGATAAACTGTTTCCATTCACACATTTTTGATGCCTTGAACCTGACAGCTCACAAACTTGGTCATTGAGTGACTGTGTGTCAAGGTTACAAAAAGTGGGCGGAGCCAAAACAACTTTTACTGGGAAAATATAAACGGCAGCCATTCTTACATTGTTAATGTCAGGGTTCTCAAACTTTGCACAGTTGGTCATTGGGTCACAGATTAAGATTTTGGAAGGTGGGTGGAGCCTACAACAGCCAATAAAAATTCCCCTTTTGATTTTCAAAGGGAATATTTCATCTGCTACCATTCTCTTATACTGGTAAAAGCAGATGCCTCAAACCTGGTACAGTTGGTCACTAGGTGACTGGGGTCCAAATTCAGGAAGGGGGCGGAGCCACAAACAGCCAGATTTGTTTATTTTTCAATGGTATTATACAAAGTATTGATACCAAGGACCCCAAAGCTGATAAACTTGATAATTGAGTGACTGTATGTCAAAGTTAGAAAAAGTGGCCGGTGCCAACAACTTCATTTTTTACATTGCAAAGTTCCCAAACTTTACACAATTGGCCACTGGGTGACTGGGATGAATATTCAGCAATGTGGGTGGAGCCTACAACAGCCAATCAAAATGTACCTATTAATTTTCAATGGGAATATTCACATTGCTACCATTCTTACACTGTTAGTGGCAGAGGCCTCAAACCTGGTACAGTCAGTCATTGGGTGACTGGGATCCAAATTCACTAAAGGGGTGGAGCCACAAACAGCCAATCAGATTTGTTAGATTGATTTCAGCCATTCTGTTATTGCCAGGGTTCTCAAACATGACACAGTTGGCCACTGGGTGACTGTGACTAATATTCAGAAAAGTGGGTGGAGCCTACAGCAGCCAATCAAAATTCACCTTTTGATTTTCAAGGGGACTATTAACTTTGCTGCCATTCATGCACTCTTAATGGCAGAGGCCTAACATCTGCTACAGTCAGTCACTGGGAGACTGAAATTTAAATTCTGAAGGGAGCGGGCCAAAAAACAGCCAATCAGATTTGTTTAATTTCAATGGTAAAATGCAACTTATTGATGCCAAAGACCCCAAAGCTCATAAACTTGGTCATTAAGTGACTGTATGTCAAAATTAGAAATAGTGGGCAGAGCCAAAAACAACTAACTTTTTACATGGGGAAATGTAAACTGCAGCTTTTCTTACACTGTTAATGGCAGGGTTCTCAAACTTCACACAGTTGGTCACTGGGTGACTAGGATTAATATTCGGAAAAGTAGGTGGAGCCTACAAGAGCCAATCAAAATTCACCTATTGATTTTCAAGGGGAATATTGAAACTGCAGCCATTCTCACACTGTTAATAGCAGAGGCCTCAAACCTGCTACAGTCAGTCTTAACGACTCAAATTCAGTAAAGGGGCAGAGCCAAAAACAGCCAGATTTCTTTGCTGGATAAACTGCTTCCATTAGCACAATTTTGATGCCAGGAACCCAAAAGCTCACAAACTTGGACATTGGGTAGTGACTGTGTGTCAAGGTTACAAAAAGTGGGTGGAGTTAAAAACAGATTTTTCTGGTAAATTGTAAACTGCAGCCCTTCTTCACTGTTAATGGCAGGGTTCTCAAACTTAGCATAGCTGGTTACTGGGTGACTGGGATTAATAATCAGAAAAGTGGGTGGAGCCTAAAAATGCCAATCAAAAATCACATGTCGCTTTTCAAGGAGAATATTTAAATTGCTGCCATTCTTGCACTGTTAATGGCACAAGCCTCAAACCTGGTACAGTTGGTCATTGGGTCACTGAGGTTCAAATTCAGAAAAGGGGACAAAGCCACAAACAGTGAATCAGATTTGTTTCATTTCATGGGAAAATACAAATTATTGATGCCAAGTACCCCAAAGCTCACAAACTTGGGCATTGAGTAGTGACTTTGTGTCCAGGTTACAAAAAGTGGGTGGAGCCAAAAACAAATTTCACTGGGAAAGTGTAAACTGCAGCCCTTCTTACACTGTTTATTTCAGGGTTCCCAATCTTTGCCCAGATGGTCACTGAGTGACTGAGATATTCAGGGAAGTGGGTGGAGCCTATAATAGCCAATCAAAATTCACCTGTCGCTTTTCAAGGAGAATATTTAAATTGCTGCCATTCTTGCACTGTTAATGGCACAAGCCTCAAACCTGGTACAGTTGGTCATTGGGTCACTGAGGTTCAAATTCAGAAAAGGGGACAAAGCCACAAACAGTGAATCAGATTTGTTTCATTTCATGGGAAAATACAAATTATTGATGCCAAGGACCCCAAAGCTCACAAACTTGGGCATTGAGTAGTGACTTTGTGTCCAGGTTACAAAAAGTGGGCGGAGCCAAAAACAAATTTCACTGGGAAAGTGTAAACTGCAGCCCTTCTTACACTGTTTATTTCAGGGTTCCCAATCTTTGCCCAGATGGTCACTGAGTGACTGAGATATTCAGGGAAGTGGGTGGAGCCTATAATAGCCAATCAAAATTCACCTGTTGATTTTCAAGTGGAATATTTAAATTGCTGCCATTTTTACACTGTTAATAGCAGATGCCTCAAACCTGCTACAGTTGGTCATTGGGTGACTGGGGTTCAAATGCTGGAGAGGGGTGGAGCCACAAACAGCCTATCTGATTTGTTTAATTTCTATGGGAATATACAAATTATTGATGCCAAGGACTCCAAAGCTCACAAACTTGGTCATTGAGTGTTTGTGTGTTAGGGTTAGAAAGTGGGCGGAGCCAACACCAGTCAAATACATACCCGGGCAACGCCGGGTCATCAGTGGGTGGAGACAAATACAAATTTCACTGGGAAAATGTACACTGCAGCCATTCTGTTAATGGCAGGGTTTTTAAACTTTGCACAGTTGGTCACTGGGTGACTGGGATTAATATTCAGAAAAGTGGGTGGAGCCTACAAAAGTGAATCAAACTTCACCTGTTGCTTTTCAAGGGGAATATTTAATTGCTACCATTCTTGAACTGTTAATGGCACAGGCCTCAAACCTGGTACAGTTGGTTATTGGGTGACTGGGGTTCAAATTCAGAAAAGGGGGTGGAGCCACACACACTCAATCAGATTTGTTTCATTTCAATGCAGATTATTGATACCAAAGACCGCAAAGCTCACAAACTTGGTCAGTGAGTAATTGTGTGTTAGGGTTAGAAAAAGTAGGCGGAGCCAACACCAGCCAAATACATACACGGGCAACGCCGGGCAATCAGCTTGTAATAAATAAAATAGCAATTTTGTGAGTGTTTTGGCCCATGTACCGCTTTGCTGTGCGGGTCGCAAACTAATCGCTAAGCTATGAACTCTCTCAAAGGGAATCATTGCACAAGCGTTTTAGGGCGATTTTGAAAATCCCTTGCACTTGAAAAAAGGGCAAAAACACCCTTCGTGTGAACAAGCCCTTATCGTATGTACTTTCTTAGCTTAAGTAGAGATCTAAGCTACCTATGGTAAGCATGCGGGTGTATTCATGCTGGCTCTGCATACCTATGTGTGTTGTCTGTTCCTCGCCTTGTTCCCACTGCCTCTCAGAGGCCCAGTGCACACCAAAAACCTCTAGCAGATCTGCAAAGCGTTAGAGGTTTTTGAAGCAGATTTCAGAGCGGTTCTAGGCATGTTTTCTAAACATGCCTAGCGGTTTTTGGAGCATTTTTGTGTAGCAGATTACAAATATTGTTACAGTAAAGCCGTTACTGAACAGCTCCTGTAACAAAAACGCCTGGAAAACCTCTGATCTGGCATTTTTCAGAGCGGTTTTCTACTTTCCTATACTTTACATTGAGGCAGAAATGCCTCAGAAATCTAAAAAATGCTGCAGCCCCCGAGTTTGCGTATGTGGAAAAAATGAATTGCTCTGGTGTGCACCAACCCATTCACTTCCATTAGCCAAGCGGTTTTCCCCCTGCAAGCATTTTAAAAAAACGCTTCAGAACCGCTCTGGTGTTCATCAGCCCATAGTCACGCTTTGAAAAATGTGCATTTTGGTTAAAGTTCAATTTTCAGACAAGAAGAGGCATTCTTGCTGGGATTTTCCCTCCTATTAGCCTACAGTCCCCTCTTCTTAAGGGGGGGGGGGGGGGGGGGTGAATGAGCCAAGGGAGAGAAGTGGAGGGGGGGAGGATGATAGGAGGCATCATCACAGCAAGCCTGCCTCTTCCTGTCTTAAAATTTGACTCAATAAGTTTTTCAAAATTTTTCAAGAAGTTATTACAGAGACCGGGCACAATGAGGATAGAAATGCGCCAATGCAAAAAGGTATGTGGATCCAGCTTCAAAGAGTAACTGTCGGGCATAAAATCAATTCTTTATCAAGACCCGGATTTGGACCACGATCACGAGTGCATTCAGAACTGAGTCCGTGATCGAGAGGCGATCTCGAATTCGGGTCACGATGTTGGATAGTGAAGAAATGTTCATGAAACACGGCTATTCCGTGATACTTAACCTCCCTGGCGGTTTGTTAAAATTCGCCAGGGGGCAGCAAATACCTTTTTTTAATTTTTTTTTTTCATGTAGCGAGACAATGTCTCGCTACATGATAGCCGCTGCTGAGCGGCATCCCCCCAGCCCCTCCGAACGGGATCTCTTGGAGGGCTTCCCCTGTCGCCATGGCGACGGGGCGGCATGACGTCACCGACGCCGTGACGTCAAAGGGGAATCCGATCCACCCCACAACGCTGCCTGGCACTGATTGGCCAGGCAGCGCACGGGGTCTGGGGGGGGGGGGCGGCTGCGGCGATGGGTATAGCGGCGGATCAGTGGGTAGCAGCGGCGATCGGAGGTTACACGCAGCTAGCAAAGTGCTAGTTGCGTGTAACAAAAAAAAATTATGCAAATCGGACCAGCGGGGCCTGAGCGGTGCCTCCCGGCAGCATAGCCCGAGCTTCGCTCGGGCTTACCGCCAGGGAGGTTTATATCCTGCAAATTTGGTGTTTCTAACAACTGAGGGGGCTTTTCTATTCACCGCTAAAGTCTGCGGATTTTGGCGGTTTTAAATCACGAAAACCTTTTCAGTTGAATGTTGAAAATCGATTTTCTCAAAAACTATTAGATCCACTGCTCAACGTTATAAGCCATGCAATTTTGGTCATTGCAGCATGTATGAGGGCTTTGCTATTAACGTTAAAGTCAAATTCGTGATCACGACCGTGATCACGGATTGTACATGTAATCACAGCTAAAATCCGAGTCTATTCCGGTGGTCCGATTCAAATCCGGATCACAATCACGGCATATCCGGATTTCGATTCTGCCGTGGTTGGATTTACTCGAATTTGTGATTGGGGGGTATCCAAACCACACTACTTACATGTGGTCACACCAAGCTTTTAGTAACACTTTACTGTGAGCTGGCCAGCGAACGATCGAGTAGAAGTAAAATGAGAGGAAGAATATGACCCAAAGTAGTGAGCCGTTTGCAGCTGTTATTTATTTTTATGTGTAGCCGCTATTTCTAGCCACTATTTGTAGCTGTTATTTTTAATGTATAGCCGCTACAATTTGTAGCCGCTATTTGTTGCTGCAGAGATTAAAGGGAACCAGAGGCCCCAGAAAGAAGATTTTATGCATACCTGGGGCTTCCTCCAGCCCCATACGCACGGATCGCTCCCACGCCGCCCTCCTCTGCTTCCTGTATCCGGCGGTACCGGGTCCCGTAGTTTCGGCCAGTCGGCGGCAGCACGCGGACAATTGTCCGCATCACAGGGGCTCCCGGCATACCCGTACGCGTGCAGCTGCATACTGCGCAGCCGCACCCGTAAGGGTATGGAGGGAGCCCCTGCTCATGCGGACATTTGGCCGTGTCCGCCGGAAGTGACGGGACCCGGTACCGGCGATCCAGGAAGCGGAGGATGGCGGTGTGGGAGCGATGCAGGCTTATGGGGCTGGAAGAAGCCCCAGGTATGTATAAAATATTTTTTTCTTTTTAGGATTCCGGCGTCTCTGGTTCCCTTTAAGGGTTAGGCACCACCAAGGGGGAGTTAAAGAGACTCTGAAGTCTCCTAAAATTCAGGTTCTTATTTTAAAAATATCTTTAATATCAATGCCTTAACTAAGACGCCGTGGCTGAACACTAACTAAATCACCCCAAACTCCCCAGCAAAAATCCACTACTTTCTCGGTTGTGGATTTTGCTGCCCAGGGAGGCAGAGCTTTGAGCTGCAGCTCTGCCTCCATGCGCGTCAATCCGCACGTATCTCCCCGCCTCTCCCCACCCCTCTCAGTGAAAGAAGACTGAGAGGAGGCGGGGAGAGGCAGCGATCCGTGCTGATGGACGTGTGTAAAGGCAGAGCTACAGCCCAAAGCTCTGCCTCTCACGGAAGCACTCCCCACAATGTGCCCAGGGGAGTTTAGTTAGTGTGGGGGGATTTAGTTAGTGTGCAGCAGCGGGGATGCAGCATTTTAGTTAGGGCATTGATATTAAAGAGATTTTTTAAATAAAAAACATGAATTTTGAGAGACTTCAGTATGTCTTTAAGGGTTATGCACCTCCAAGGGGGAGTTGAGGGTTAGGCACCAACAAGGGAGGCTAAGGCTAGGCACTGCCAGGAGAGGGTTCTGTGTGAGCGTAGGGAGAGGTTAAGTCATGGTAAATTATCAGTAAATATTACCGATATTTTACTATATTAAATGTGAAATTGCCTTGGAGCATATGGGAGCTTAGGCTCTCTTAGTAGGGGTTAACTCACCTATCCTGTCACCTTCCACCAATGCGATCCATGGCGCTCTTCATCTTTTCTCATCTACTTTCCTAGAGGAAATTAGAGTTTAGAAAGCAACAATTTAAGAAGCTGGAGAGCAGCATAAAGCGCATTGGCGGAAGCCGGCATCCTAGTTGAGTTAACCTCTGCTGACACAGTCTGAGCCTCCTGCACGCTACGGGGCCATTTTGCATTTCACAAAATGTATTTTGCTCATCCCTATTCTCTTCTACATTCAGCTTGTGTTTCTGTTCAATTCACTATTTAGTTTGGTACACTGGCACGGCAGAAATTACTATCATATTTGTGCATAAACCTTTTTCAATATGCTGCAGTGCAGGTCATATAACTGGTAAGCTCTTGCTTGACATCAGTGGTAGTGCCGTAATCCACCATCTCTACTCTGCCTGTGAATTCTTCCAAGAGATAATCCTGATGAGGCCCACTGAGCAGTGCATCATGGAGATAATGGAGTGGAAGGATGATCGTACTGGAGCTTTCTGCTGGGGACACACGACTGCACATGTTACCGACTTAGAAGGAAGAAGGTGAGATCTCATGGAAAGACTTTTATTATTAAATAATTCTTATTATTTAAACTCCTTCCAGGTCTTACTAAGTGAAATCTGTTTGGGACCTGTTATCCCTGCTACGGTGTAGATTTTAATTACCGTGCCACACGTTCCTGCCTGCCACTACCGCCAATCGCGCCGCTCTCCCGCCAGGGCCAGTTCTAGACTTTTTGCTGCCTGAGGCAGAGCCGGGACAAGGTCCTCCAGCACCCAAGGCTGAGACACCAAAGTGCGCCCCTCCATCCCTCCCACCCCAGCCGTCACACACTGATTGCTATTAGAGTAAGAGGTGCCACAGGGCCCACATCCTCCCCAACACCCTAATATCTAGTTATCTGGCTTGCAGTCACTGCCATGTATCCCCTTTTCCTATTTCTTTCTGCTTCAAACACAATTAGGAATGACAGCTGAATGAATTCTGCGCCCCCTCCTACACTGCGCCCTGAGGCTGGAGCCTCTCCAGCCTATGCCTCGGCCTGGCCCTGGCCTGAGGCAAACATGTGAGGATGCGCCCCCCCCCCCGCCCCCTTTTCCGGATTTGGAATGATCGCTGACAACGTACTCTTCATTTAATGTTCTCACTTAGCAAGGGAGCATATGCAACAACTTTAAGATGTGACATCATGCTGCAACTCAACACAATAACACACTGGTTGGCTGCGAGTTTGTGACAAACAAAGTGCTCACCCTCAGCCATTCCTCCTCGGAAGGACAGCAGTGCCACCTCCTCCCTTCTTCTTTGCAAGTCAAATGAAACGCTGCTGCTCTCCTCACTCACTGTCAGACTCTTCACACAGCACAACAAGCTGCTTTTCCCCATTGATGACCTCTTCACCTCGCTTGCTCTCCTCTCGCTTACCCACCTACTCTGACTGCATGCTGTTAGTGTAAACATTCAGTATAACTATGCTTCCCCTGTAATCTCTGTGCCTGATGCAAGTGTTTCACCTTGCTTCATGAGAGAACCGTCTCTGTCTCCCGCCACTACAGGCCGCTCACCCTGCTGTCAGAATGACAGCAGAGCTCCGTGAGCCAGTCAGGAGTGGATTTCATTGGCTCCTAACCCTGCGATCACTGTTATTGGCTCACAGTGATCACAGGGTCAGGAGCCAGTGAAATTGGATCCTGACCAGCCCAAGAACCTGTGCTGTCATACTGAAAGCAGAGCAAGTGGGCTTCAGCGAAGGGAAAGCAGCACGAATGACGAGAGAGACGCATCCGGGTAGCGTGATGTCGGTGAGCCCCATTCTTTGATCAAAAAGTCTCTGGACTTTAAAGGGCACACCGAGCAGTGCAGAAACTATGGAAAGATGCATATCATTTTAAAGCTCTCTTTCTCCTCTTTCCAATGATATATAAACCGCCGCCCTACTAAAAGGCGTAGGGCTGCGGTTTATGTGTCGTCAGAAAGAGGAGAAAGAGAGCTTTAAAATGATATCCATCTTTCCATAGTTACATTGTATTACACAGGGCGACTTTATCCTAAAGTCAGCAGCTCCATTCAGCAGAAAAAGTCACCCTGTGTATTACAATGTAACTATGGGAAGATGGATATCATTTTAAAGCTCTCTTTCTCCTCTTTCTGACGACACATAAACCGCGGCCCTACGCCTTTTAGTTTTCTCTATTTTTGTGATCGAAATCGCGGCTGCAGCAATTTCAATCACAAAAATAGCGAAAACTAAAAGGCGTAGGGCGGTGGTTTATACATCATTGGAACGAGGAGAAAGAGAGCTTTAAAATGATATGCATAGTCAATAGTTTCTGCACTGCTCAGAGTCCCTTTAAGGGGCCAGAGACAGCTTATCCAGAAGCAGTTATTATAGACTGTTGGTGTATTATGTAAAATGATAATCTGTGATTTTCCTGTTTTGTTTTTTCCACAATAGTTTTTATTGAAAGAATAACAGAATATTACATAACAGTATATACGGGATAATTTCTAAGAAAATATGTCAATTGCGTTACACGTCAAATACATTGTGGTTTTACTGTTTAAACAAATCTCTTCCATTTCAGGTGACTAATTGGATGTTAGGAACAAGCGTTCCTAAATCCAATTAGACGCGCCGATTG
Source organism: Hyperolius riggenbachi (assembly GCF_040937935.1). Classification (NCBI taxonomy): domain Eukaryota; kingdom Metazoa; phylum Chordata; class Amphibia; order Anura; family Hyperoliidae; genus Hyperolius; species Hyperolius riggenbachi. The sequence continues at coordinate 358,888,352 of NC_090651.1, read as the reverse complement.
CGGACACAATGGGAGACTGCTTCAAACAGAAGCAGTCTCCATTGATAACAATTAAATGTAAACAAATGTGCAGCGCGCGATCGCGCGCCCCCGCGACCCGCGCGCGTGCGCACACACCCCCGCTCTGCAGTGCAATGATTGGTTATGGGGACCCCAGTCCCCAATAACCAATCATATCACTGAAAACAATCAATGGAAGCAGCGCTGCAAGGCACAAATAGCGCTGGTGCTTCAGGGGTAAAACCCCTCCGTTGTGAAGTGGTTAAGGTGTTGGGGAGGTTGTGGGCCCTGTGGCGCCTCTTAGTCTAATAGCAATCAGTGTGTGACGGCTGGGGTGGGAGGGATGGAGGGGCGCACTTTGGTGTCTCAACCTTGGGTGCTGGAGGACCTTGTCCCAGCTCTGACTACAGAGCATGGAGAGTTGATGAAAAACATTTAGCATGTGCTCATAATCCATTAAGATTTAAAGCACACCTGACATGCAACATAAAGAAAACCATGGATAAATTGTGTAATAGTCCTATCCTATGAATTAGTGAAACCCTTTATAATTTATTTTGCATTGCTAGGGTTAAAAATAAATAAATAAATAAAACAGTGATTCTATCTATGCAAATAAGGGAGTAAAATTCACCCCATATTTCCTAAAACGTAAACAGGAGTTTAAATACTTTTATTTAGCTGAGGAAACAATCCTGATAACAGGACAAGGCTGTAAAATTCAAACGGAAATTATGAATTTATTTTTTTTTGTTTTGTTTCACACAATAAAGGGTGTAGTGTAGTGTAGCTCAGCTGTTGGGGCAACAAGGGTTAATGTAGTGTAGTGTACAGTAGTTTAGTGTGTAGAGTAGTTCAGTGGAGTGGAGTGTGTAGTGCAGTGTAGTGTAGTGCAGTGCAGTGTAACTGGTATGGGCAGCAGGGATACGTGTAATGTGTAGTATAGTGCAGTGTAGTGTAGTGCAGTGTAACTGGTGGAGCAGCAGGGATAAGTGTAGTGTGTAGCGTAGTGTGGTGTAGTGCAGTGTAGTGTGGTACAGTGTAACTGGTAGGGGCAGCAGGGATTAGTGTAGTGTGTAGTGTAGTGTAGTGCAGTGTAACTGGCAAGGGCAGCAGAAATAGGTGTACTGTGTAGTGTAGTGTGCAGTGTAACTGGTAGGGGCCGCAGGGATTCGTGTAGTATAGAGTAGTGTAGTGTTAGTGCAGTGTAGCGCAGTGGTGCAGCAGGTATTAGTGTAGTGTTTAGTGTAGCTTAGGTGTTGGGGCAGCAAGGATTAGTGTAGTGTAGCATAGTGTAGTGTAGTTTAGTGTGTAGATTAATGCAGTGCAGTGTAGTGTAGTGCAGTGTAATTGGTAGCGGCAGCAGGAATTAGTGTAGTGTAGCTGAGCAGTGTAGCTTAGAGACAAGTGAGGGGGGGGCGGGGAGTCCATAAGACACCCATGCTCTATAAATGTGCCAGGTTTAGTATTTTTCTTTTTCCCTGATTTTTTTTACCTCTAAACCTAGGGCGTCATATAGTTCGGACTCTTCAGAGTGTCTTACAGTCTGAAAAATATGATTTGCATAATGCAAGTGGTATGCATATTTATGAATAATGCAGGTTTTATGCAAACTTATTGTAACAATTGTGGCAGCTGCAGCAAACAGCACCGCGCCGCAGCTGCTTCCAGCTTCCTACCCTGTACTGGTCCTGTGCCTCGGGTATCTAGCACGCCGAGGACGGGTATTTCGGTCTTACATAGGGCTGCATTGACGCATGCGCGCGCGCACCGTCATGATCTTTATGCGCCCAGGAGATGCGTCAGCTGACCTGCGGGTCGGCTGACGTCTCGCTGTGCGTCCGCCGCTACTGATTGGCTGGTGGCAGGGGGGCGTGTCTCAGGATCTCCTCGGGCTCTTAAGCCCAGAGGAGCCAGTAATTCCCTGTCTGGTGTCGTAAATACATCTTGTGTTAGCGCTCAGACCTTAGACTAGATCCCAGGTGTTGAAACCAAGGACTTCACACCTAGACTAGGAATTTGTTATATTGTATTGATTATCTGTGTTTGACTCTGGCTATCCTCTGACTTCGCTCTAGCTTGCTGATTCTGTACCTCTGTCCATCTGATTAGTTGCTGAACCTCTGCATGATTACTGATTGCTCTTCCGCCTTACGATTCTATTCTGATACTGTCCTCTCTGTTGCCAACCCTTGCCTGTCTGACCATTCTACTCACCAGTGGATCCTCGCCACTGGTGAGGTGTTAGCTTCACCAGCTCATCTGGTGAATTTATTTGCTAGTGACCGATTGCTCCTGCTCCTAGGCTGCAGTACAATCTGAATCGCCTACTCCTCAGGTGATCATTAGTTGCAGTGCTGTTTGTACCCCCTGCTCCTAGGCTGCAGTACTGTCTCAATCACCTATCCCTCAGGTGATCACTAGGCTGCAGTACTATCTGAATCACCCGCTCCTCGGGAGATTCTATCCCTTCACTTTCAGTATCTCCAGCTTGCTGGGTTTTGTACTTATCATACAGTCAGTGTACTGATAGTACCTCACCAGCCCCTCTGGTGAGGTCTTGCCAAACTATGAAGTTACAGTTGCACCAAGCACTACACACTCAGCTCCTTGTGCTGCTATACTGGTATTATTGGTGATTCTGCAGATCACACATAATCGGGTATAGCGTCTGAATTATTGGTGATTCTGCAGATCACCAAATAATCAGACATCTGAGCTGCGACACCCAACCGTTACACTTATGGTTTTGTTTGATCACACAGATTGGGCTTGATTCACTAAGATAAATAGCATGCCTTATGTGAGTTAACATGCCTTATCAGAGATAACACTCCTTATAAAAGTTAACATGCCTTATCAGAGTAGCATGGCAAACTTATGCATGCTAATTGGCAATTACGAGAGCTCTACTCCTCCTGCCCTGAGCCCCTGTGGGTTTGTAGCGCTCGCTATGCTACTCTGACAAGGCGTGTTAACTTTGATAAGGCGTGTTATCTCTGATAAAAAGTGTTATCTCTGATAAGACGTGTTAACTCGGATAAGGCATGCTATTTGTCTTAGTGAATCAAGTCCATTGTATGCTATTATCTAAGAATGTGGGCACTTTATTATTAACTTAATATTTGCAATCCATGAATAATGCAAGTTGTATGAAAACGTATTAATTATGCAAGTTGTCGGCAAATGTTTTTTTTTGTTGTGTTTTTTTTTTTTTAATCTTTTTGCTTGATTATACTGATTTTATATTAATTTAACACTAAGAATGAGCATATTTTATTATTAGATTACATTTTTAATTTATCAATAAAGCAAGTTGTGTGCAAATTTATGTTTTTCCTGCATTACACTGATTGTAAGTTAATTTAACCCTAAGAATGTGAGCATTTTATTATTAGATTACATTTGTAATAATAATAATAATAAGGGCCCCTGAACCATCTGCCAATTCCAATCCAGTCTATCCCCATCACAGATTCTCACATCATTAGGTGTCCATTTTATGTCCCTTAAAAAGCATTTTTGGGGCTCCCATTATTCACCTCCTCATTTTTCTATGCGGAGTGTACACAAGGCATCCCCGCTCGCAAGGTCACCATCACTGGAGGGGAGGGGGAGCACCTTAGGGGCCACCACAAGCTCTGTGGCCCTGGTGCAATTGCCCCCTTTGTCTCTATGAAAGCGCCGGCCCTGATTACATCAGGATAACAAACACTAGGAAGAGGTGTCTGCCCTTGCAAGGACAGGACGCTCCAGCAATCTCATGGTGATGTCGGACATGCGGACATTCTTTAGTCCAACGCCTCGCCATAGCCCTTCCGGATCCACCCTCCACCAATGCCTCGACCGGCAGGTAGCCGACTACCTGGCCTTAAGTGTGAACGTAGACACTGTGAGCAGCGATGAACCCTTAGACTACTGGACGCGCAGGCTTGACCTGTGGCCAGAGCTTTCACAATTTGCCATCCAACTTCTTGCCCTGCCTCAAGCGTCCTGTCAGAAAGGACCTTCAGCGCAGCTGGAGGCATTGTCACTGAGAAGAGAAGTCGCCTAAGTCAAAAAAAGTGTTCAGTACCTCCCCTTTATCAAAATGAATGAGGCATGGATCCTGGAGGGCTACTGCCCGCCCAAAGACTAAGTCAGTCCCCACACACAGCATCTCTGCCTGCACGCCATGTGACTGGCTGCCCCAAGACTAAGTCGCTCCCCACACAGCATCTCTGCCTGCAGGCCGCTTGACTGCCTTCTCCGCCACCACCAACAGGGTCCAGGACTCCAGGCGGATTCCTGAATTTTTAAGGCCGCTGCTAGCAGCGGCCGCTATCATAATTTTTCTGGTGCGTGTACATGCCTGCCTAATTTTTCTGGCTGCACTGCAGGCGCAACAACAAAACAAAAGGCATGTATATGTGTCAATTCTCCTTCGTGATCGTTACCTTGCCGCGGTGAAGGTGCTTGCGTATCACAATGAAGCAATGACCGCCGGCTATATGAGTGTCTGGGGGGGGGGGGGGCACACCCAAGATAATAAGGTCGTTGCTTTATTGTGGACAGACCAAATTCGATCAGCTGGACAGTCACTGTTGTTCTGTCATTGAGCTACCTCAGCCCAGCTTGAAAACCACCATGGCCTGCACTCTCGCCATGGTGCGCACCAGTCCAGCACGGCCGTCACTACACAAACAGCTGTTTGCGGTGCGTTACACAGTGAGTTTGGTCTGTCAGTGGGAGGCAGTACTCTAATTACACTCCCTGATTGATGTATACACTTGCAAGATGTTTTAAAGCACTTTAGGCCTCCAATTTAGCACTCAATGTGATTTCTGCCCTTAAAACGCTGTTGTGCGTCAAATCCAGATTTTTCCCCAGGACTTTTGGCGTCTATCCCACTCAGCCATGCCCCCCTCCAGGTGTTGGACCCCTTGAAACATATTTTCCATCACTTTTGTGGTCAGCATAAATGTTTCTAGTTTTCAAAACTCGCCTCCCCATTGAAGTATATTGCGGTTCGCGAAAGTTTGCGTGAACCGAACTTTTGGCGAAGGTTCACTTTTGAGGTTTGCGAACCAAAACTCGGAGGTTTGAGCCATCTCTAACCACCATAGACTTCAATGGGCAGGCAAACTTTCAAAATCTACAAACACTAATTCTGGCCACTAAAGTGATGGAAAAGATGTTTCAAGGGGTCCACCTGTAGGGGGGCATGGCAAAGTGGGATACACACCAAAAGTCCTGGGGAAAAATCCAGATTTGACGCACAGCAGGGTTTAAGGGCAGAAATCACATTGCATTGCTAAATTGGAGGCCTAAAGTGCTGTAAAACATCTTGCATGTGTATACATCAATCAGGAAGTGTAATTAGTGTACTGCTTCACACTGACAGACTAAACTCACTGTGTAACACACCACAAACAGCTGTTTGTGTAGTGATGGCCGTGCTGGACTGGTGCACACCATGGCGCGAGTGCAGGCGATGGCGGTTTTCAAGCCCATATGGTCGGGTTAAGGTAGCTGAATGACAGAACAACAGTGACTGAGTGTCCAGCTGATTGAATTTGTTCTGTTCACAATGAAGCAATGACCTTATTATCTTGAGTGTGCCCCCCAACACACTCATTTAGCCGGTAATTTCTTCTTTGTGATACGCAAGCCCCTTCACCGTGGCAAGGTAACAATCAAGAAGGGGAATTGACACATGTACATGCCTTTTGTTTTATTGTTGCAGCTGCAGTGCAGCCAGAAAAATTAGGCAGGCATGTACATGTACCAGAAAAATTATTATATATATATATATAAAAATTCAGGAGTCTACCTGGAGTCCTGGACCCTGTTGGTGGTGGCGGAGAAGGCAGTCATGCAGCCTGCAGGCAGAGATGCTGTGTGGGGAGCTACTTATTCTTGGGGCAGGCAGCCAGTCACACGGTGTGCAGGCAGAGATGCTGTGTGTGGGGACTGTCTTTGGGCAGGTGTGACCAGGCATCCGTGGTCAGATGGACCCTTGACCCAATGCTGTGTGCCAGAAAGGACACCACTTGCCTTTCAACATCACGGTACAGTTTGGGTATCGACTTTTTGAGAAATAATTGCGTGATGGTATCTTCCACTGTGGTGTTTGGCTTTGCTTTTGTGTGCTGCTTTTCGTCAAGTGTCTTCCTCATCCCATTGCAGTTTGTGCTTTGTAATCATGTGCCTTGGTAAGGTAGTTGTCCCTACGCGGGTCTTGGGCTTTCCACGGCTTAATTTTCGGTGGCAGAGAGTATAGATGGATTTGCTCTCATCTGATGTAGACACACAAAAAAATTTCCACAACGCTGAGCCCTGGGATGATGGCACTTTGGTGATGGCTGTTCATGGAGTGTTAAGTGGGGTGCCAGAATCAGAGCAGGAGGAGGAAGATATGTACTACTCACTAGTGACCAGCCGCCCATCCAGGGGGAAACAGGGACCAGGAAAACACACAAGTAAAGAGAGCCGGGAAAGCCGACTCCTCCATGGGTACTGCGCACTGACAGCCTGCAGTACCGCTACAGGACATCAGGTGTCATCCTACGGTGGTGACATGATGATGACTTGACAACTGAAGCCGGCAGTCCAGGAGGAGTCAGTAAAGTGATCATGCTGGTAATCTTCATTCTTCTCCCATTTGGCTGCACCACCCGTCACCAGCTCCCTAGCGGTTATGTGTCCTGCTGTCTGCGACCCCCCCCCCCCCCCCCGCACTGCCCAAGAAATGGCCCTGCTATGGATGTGCACAGCAGCCGAGGCCAGCCCAGGACAGTGTTATGGTTATGTGTACTTGACAAGTACTGCTCATGAGCGTCATTTCTCACGAATGCATTCTCAGAACACTATTTTCTGCTGTGCACATGCGGACAGGAGAATGACATTACTGGGAGCATGTGTGGACAGAGCATGGGCTGTTTCCTTGTTGAATGGAGGGCAGAACAGCACAATGGAAAGGAGCCCATTCAAACGGTCACGGACGGTGTTAGGCAGAATGGTGTTGGGTGAGTGGTACGTGGCCTTGGACGCTGGAAAGTATAAATCCGGCCCTGGCTGCATGTAGTTGCAGTCAAAATATGCACATTGACCGGCAGCTTGGAAGCTAATCAGCTCTGTGTAAACGAGGCCAAACCTTCTAATCTATACAACCTTTGCCGCACTCTATGACTGCTCTTTGCTGTTTACTCAGATGCTGCAATGTATAGACTTTAGAGGTTGACATGTATGGAATTTTGGAATTTTCAATTCAGCTTTTTTCTCTTGGGGGGGGGGGGGGGGGGCTTGGAAAACTAAGTGTCTGATAGACTTCTGCTATATGATATATTGTTTTATACTTTCCAAAGCGCGGCTACAGTTAATCATTTCTAGCATGTGATCAACAAAGTACACATTCAGCTGAGTTCTCATGATCAGATCCTGTACTTGTGACATTTAGAATTGTTTCTCTGACGTACAGTATATATAACACAGGCTCCAGTGCCTCTCACTATCAGAACCATATATATATATATATATATAAAAGAGAGTGCTTGCTGCTTGAGATAGAAGTTTGTTATTTCATTCTGGAAGACAAAGAGATTCTGGAAGACAAAGGGATCCTTGTAGAGTTGGGCCGAACGGTTCGCCTGCGAACGGTTCCATGCGAACTTCCGTGGTTCGCGTTCGCGTCCCGAAGGCGAACGTTTGCGGAAGTTCGGTTCGCCCCATAATGCACCATGGAGGGTCAACTTTGACCCTCTACATCACAGTCAGCAGGCCCAGTGTAGCCAATTAGGCTACACTAGCCCCTGGAGCCCCACCCCCCTTATATAAGGCAGGCAGCGGCTACCATTACGGTCACTCGTGTGCCTGCATTAGTGAGAGTAGGGCGAGCTGCTGCAGACTGTCTCTCATAGGGAAAGATTAGTTAGGCTTAGCTTGTTCCTGGCTGCATACCTGTTCTGTGAACCCACCACTGCATACCTGTACTGTGAACCCACCACTGCATACCTGTTCAGTGAACCTGCCACTGCATACCTGTTCAGTGAACCTGCCACTGCATACCTGTTCTGTGAACCCACCACTGCATACCTGTTCTGTGAACCCACCACTGCATACCTGTTCAGTGAACCTGCCACTGCATACCTGTTCAGTGAACCCACCACTGCATACCTGTTCAGTGAACCTGCCACTGCATACCTGTTCTGTGAACCCACCACTGCATACCTGTTCTGTGAACCCACCACTGCATACCTGTTCTGTGAACCCACCACTGCATACCTGTACTGTGAACTCACCACTGCATACCTGTTCAGTAAACCCACCACTGCATACCTGTTCAGTGAACCCACCACTGCATACCTGTTCAGTGAACCCACCACTGCATACCTGTTCAGTGAACCTGCCACTGCATACCTGTTCTGTGAACCCGCCACTGTATACCTGTTCTGTTCAGTGAACCCGCCACTGCATACCTGTTCTGTTCAGTGAACCCGCCACTGCATACCTGTTCTCGCCATGGTGCACACCAGTCCAGCACGGCCGTCACTACACAAACAGCTGTTTGAGGTGCGTTACATGGTGAGTTTGGTGTGTCAGTGTGAAGCAGTACCTTAATTACACTACTTGATTGATGTATACACATGCAAGATGTTTTAAAGCACTTTAGGCCTGTCATTTAGCATTCAATGTGATTTCTGCCCTTAAAACGCTGCTTTGCGTCACATCCAGATTTTTCCCAGGGACTTTTGGCATGTATCCCACTCCTCCACCTGGGGGTCCAGGTGTTAGACCCCTTGAAACATCTTTTCCATCACTTTTGTGGCCTGCATAATTTTTTTTTCAAAGTTCGCATCCCCATTGAAGTCTATGGCGGTTCGCGAACTTTTACGCGAACCGAACCTTCCGCGGAAGTTCGCGAACCTAAAATCAGAGGTTCGGCCCAACTCTAGATCCTTGTAGGCTTAAAGTGTACCAAAGACGAAGCACCCTCATGTATTTTACCATATATATCAGTGGGCACATTAGAGAAAACACCTTCCTGCTCTCTGCATCATCCTTCACTGTTCAGCCTGCTTGTTATCAGCCCTGATAAAATCCCAGACTGAGCATTCAGTCTGGCTTTGCTCAGGAATCATTATAGCTAGAGTGACCAGATTTTTGTTGGTTTAACTTGGGACGCGAAAAATGGGGGGCTGCGGCGTGCCATGGGCGGTGCTAGCATAATGATGTAGCAGCGAGGCATAAGAAAGCAGTGTTTGGGTGTGCAGAAACTGTGTGATGCTGCTTAACAGTATACCGTAACCCCAAAGCAGCAAACATAGCCAACTATGGGCTTGATTCACAAAGCGGTGCTAACCTACTTAGCACGTCTAAAGTCTTTAGACGCGCTAACCAGGGTGCTAAGAAGGTTAGCACCGGATTTCTCAATCATATCGCGCGCTAACTTTGCGCGTGTAAAGTTTTACGCGTGCAAAGTTTTACGCGCGCTAAGTCCCATAGGCTTTAATGGGCACTTCGCGCGGTGCACCCTGCGCTCTGTGCAGTACGCGCGTAAAGTTTTACGCGCATAAAGTTTTGCGCGCATAAAACTTTACGCGCGCAAAACTTTATGCGCGTAAAACTTTAAAAGCATGTTTAGACGTGCTAAGGGGGTTTTCACAGGCGTGCTAACAGTTAGCACCGCTTTGTGAATCAAGCCCTATGACCATTAAATAATAAATGCAGCAACAGTTACCCCAGACACCAGAAAATAAACGCAATGTGGGCAACATGTCAGCACAAAATAAACGCAATGGGCAACATGTCAGCACAAAATAAACGCAATGTGGGCAACATGTCAGCACAAAATAAACGCAATGTGTGCAACATGTCAGCACAAAATAAACGCAATGTGTGCAACATGTCAGCACAAAATAAACGCAATGTGAGAAACATTTCAGCACAAAATAAACGCAAAGTGAGCAACATTTCAGCACAAAATAAACGCAATGTGAGAAACATATCAGCACAAAATAAACGCAATGTGAGCAACATTTCAGCACAAAATAAACGCAATGTGAGAAACATGTCAGCACAAAATAAACTCAATGTGAGAAACATGTCAGCACAAAATAAACGCAATGTGAGCAACATGTCAGCACAAACTAAACGCAATGTGTGAAACATGTCAGCACAAAATAATCACAATGTGAGAAACATGTCAGCACAAAATAAACGCAAAGTGAGCAACATTTCAGCACAAAATAAACGCAATGTGAGAAACATGTCAGCACAAAATAAATGCAATGTGAGAAACATGTCAGCACATAATAAACGCAATGTGAGAAACATGTCAGCACAAAATAAACACAATTTGGGCAGCATTTCACCTGGAAAAAAAAAGCATTTACTCACCTGACTGAAGTCTCCGGCCTCTGGCGCGCTGCTCCCGGGACCATCTCGCTCCTCCTGCAGTCTCCTGCGCTGACAGGATAGGCAGAGCAGGGCTACGTCTTGAAGAAGGGGGGACCCTGCGTGGCCCCCGAAACAATTGTCGGCTTTATACCTGTTTTGGTAACGCATGGCTCAATAAAAGAGCGTGAACTTATGGAAAATCGGTGTGCTGATACATTTTGATTACAGCTTTACTTGAGACATAGCCTATGTCCCAGTGTCAAGCACCCGACTATGTTTTGATGGTGTGCCCTCTAGGACTTCCCTTATTGCCGCTGCTAAAAGTGGGACATTTCCCGGGACCTCATGTAGCCTGGGACAGTGCCCCCCGAAGGCGGGACCAGTCCCGGGTAAAGCGGGACGTATGGTCACCGTATTATAGCCGAGTCTGTCTTCTCTGATGTCTTTTCAAGCCCAAGCATGCCCCCTTCTGGCTCTGCTTTCCTGTTCTGTATATTTGCAGCATCACAGAGAGCTGTGATGAGTTGGGAGGAGCTGCTAATGAAAGGGTATATTGAAAAATGTTTTTTTTTAATCCATATGTGTTAGTCATAAGAGGTTTTTTAGACATGGTGATTTCATTTTGCACACAGCCCACTAAATAATTCTCATGAACTGTTTTGCATGGAGTTTTAGTAAAAATGTACAAAAAAATGGCACACCAAATACCGGGTATAGTATTTATTTTGTAAAATCTATTAGGGGATATATTTATTTTGTGCCAAAACGTTCATCTCTGGTTTCCTTTAAGCACGCTGAACCTGCTGGATCCACCTTGGTTTTTTTTACATAACATACAAGCAGCCCCGGGCCGCCCACAACGCCAGGTGACGCCTCTTCCTCAGGTGCATCAGAGTCAGGGTGACATTCCGCCCCCTCCCTCTCTCTTTCTAGGGTCCCCCTCCATGCAGAAAAGCAGCGGCAGCGTAAAGGCAAATATGTCCAGTTGCCGGCAGGTTTCCTCTGTGATGTGCCTGCAGCCGCTGGGTCTCCCTGTGATCTGCCATCCATAGCCACCGCTTGTCTACTTCCTGTTTCTGCTGCAGGAAGTAGATGAGCAGCAGCTATGGAGGGCAGATCACAGGGAGATCCAGCGGCACATTACAGGGGAGACTCGCCAGTGGCTGGACATAAGTGCCTTTACACTGCTGCTGCTGTTCTGCATGGAGGGGAGGAGAGCACCGGAGGGGGACTCTAGAAGAGGGAGGGAGGAGAGAAAGCGGGTGCCCCCTCCGGCAAACAGCTGCTCCCCTTCCTCTGGCAGGTGATGTCCGATCATTCGGGGGGGGGGGCTCCTCAAGTTTGCCTCAAGCGGCAAAAAGTCTAGAACCGCCCCTGCATACAAGAGACATTTACAGATACATTTTGGTAAGGACTGGGAAATGCGCCTCTTTGGCAAGACACAGGGGCCGATATTCAATTCACTTTTTCTCCTGAGTTTTCTCCTAGGATATATTTTCACTTCTTATCAATAAAATGTCCTTTAAGCCACCAGCAAGCAAGAAAACACTCAGAATATTTTTGACAGTACTTTTGTGCCTGCTTTTTGGTAATTTTTAAACTGCAAAATGCTGAAAAGTTATTTTACATGAAAATGATTTTTTAAGAGAAAGTGTGAATGGCATAAGGGCCAGGGTGCATAAAGCCAGTGAGCGGGTAAGGAAGGTGCAATCATGTGAATGTTGTGACCCCCTCCATTGTGGTGGGTGGGGGTAGCTGAAGGCTAAGGAGGCCCACGCCTGTGCTTACATGCAGAGCAGCAGCAGGCAGTAGAGCATCATACCTTTGTTGCTTCCTGTATTCAATGTAGCTACGCTTTGTACAGCCTATCCCCCTGCAGCTCCCGATGCCTGTTACATGATGTCAGGAGCCGCAAGGTGATAGGGCTGCACGGTGCAGAGCTGCACTGCAGAGGAATGATCTGTCCCGCCCCCAGAAGAAGGTATAACACTCCGGTGCTGCTGCTCTGCCTAATGTGGGGGGGAGGGGTAGATACTTCATACTGTGATGAGGTGGTGACGGGGTTTTGCTAGAGTAGGATCCGACTATAGATTTTTGCTGGGGGGGGGGGGGGGGGACACGGCACACTTTAGATACATCCCTGGTTTGTAGTCAAAATTATGCTGTGCTACATTTATTTTGATAGACTTAAAGTGAACCTCCGGACTAAAAATCGACTCAGCAGCACTGAAAAGGCTTGGTGTTTCTTTAACAGTTTCACAGTATCAGAACTTTGTTTCTCTTATACGAGCCTCATTTTTAGCTGCACAGAAGAAAACTGCCCGGGCTTTTTTCCCCTGATGCTGTGCAAAGCATGATGGGATTTCTGATGTTGTTGTTCTCGTTCTGCTGTTTTGGTGCAATTTTTTTTTTTTACATTTTGAATTTGACATTTGAAGCCTAGTGTGTGCAGCTGGGAGGGGTAATCAGGACACAAGATAGTTGGAACTGTGTCTTATGCTCTCTGTCACCTCCTTTCAAACAAAAAGATGGCTGCCCCCATGAATCACAAACATTTGCCTGTTCTTTTAAAACATGGTGGGTAAGAGATTATATTACCTATCTATTCTAATTAACATAACTAATGTAACTTAATGACAGTATGTTTGTTTAGGCTGAAGTTCCCCTTTAAAGAACAACTGAAGTGAGAAGAATATGGAGGCAGCCATATTTATTTCCTTCTCAGTAATCCCAGTTGCCTGGCAGCCCTGTTGATCTATTTGGCTGCAGCAGTGTTTGAATAACACCCAAAACAAGTATGCAGGTAATCTATTCAGATCTGACAATAAGAACGCCTGATATGCTGTATGCTTGTGCGGGGTCTACAGCTAAAAGTATTAGAGACAGAGGATCAGCAGGATAGCCAGGCAACTGGTATTGCTTAAAAGGAAAGAAATATGGCCACCTCCATATTCTTCTCACTTCAGTTGTCCTTTAAGATACCAGCAAGAGGTGGAGGAAAGAAACACTACGTAATATTGGTGTGGCTTGAGAGGAGAGAGGAGGATGTGATCCAGTACTAAGATGTTGTAGGGTGGCAGAGCAACATGTCTAATGTATTGCAGCATGGCAGGCCTGTCATTATGGAGGCCACGAGGGGCAGGGCATACATCTGCATGATGGGAGAGGTGTGGTAGATAAACAGCATGCTATCACGGGGAGGAGCAACAGAGACTTGGCAAAGGCAGAAATAGGTCATCTGAATGGTGGGGCAGCTATATTTAATTGGTGTAGTATTTTTGGGTTAGTCCATTCTTACATGATTAGAGATGTTGCGAACATCACATTTTGAGTTTGCGAACAGGTGAACATGAACTTCCACAAATGTTCGTGAACAGGCAAATCTGGTGAACCGCCATGGACGTCAATGGGCAGGCAAATTTTAAAAAACTTACAAAGACTGTTTCTGGCCACAAAAGTGATGGAAAAGTTGTTTTAAGGGGACTAACACCTGGATAGGGGCATGCCAGAGGGGGATCCATGCCAAAAGTCCCAGCAAAAATTACAAAGTTGATGCAAAGTCGTGTTTTAATCCCTAAAGGGCAGAAATCACATTATGCACAGCTCTGGGTGTCAGTGGGCTGTGGAGTGTCTCACACAGAAAGTTACAAAAGTATTTTCAGAATACAGTGGAATAACAATGCACTGGAGTGCTTCTGTACCTGCAACTTAAAGTGGAATATAACCCTGCATTTCAACTTTGCTCTAAAACATTATTTACAGTATATTATATGCAACCAGCATTTTGTTTTTTACTAGACCAGCATTGGAAGGGTTACACAGAGCTTTCAAGTTCCTGGACAGAACTGCAGACGCATCTGAAGCTGGCATAGATACATTTTGTTTACATAAATGTATCTAAGTGTGGCATGTGACTCACTCTATGATTGAGAAGGAGCTGGAGGACAGCCAAAGACTGTGTAACATTTATCACTTGTTACATTCTATTTAGTTAAATGTATCTAAATGAAAGTTCTGCATATCTCTCCACGGAACTTTAAACCTCTGTGTTTAACCCTTCTAATGCTGGTCTAGTTAAAAAAAATGCTGGTTGCATATAATATGCTGTAAATAATGTTTTAGAGCAAAGTTGAAATGCAGGGTTATATTCCGCTTTAATGAGGCAACAGCAATAGAAGTATTGTGTACACAGATTTGATTTGTCAGTGGGCTGTGGGATGTCACACACAAAAACAAAAAAACAGGAGACCAATGTGCTAGCCTTTAAAAGGTTTGCGGTGCTTTCAATGCAAGTGAGGAACAAGAACACCGGCCGAGCTAATAATTTCCCTGCCTATCTGCAGCAAGTCTGACCCTGCTCTCACTAACAGTTAGCAGCCAGCAGAAAATGTATCCAATATGGCCACCGCAACTGCTTTTTGATAGGTGGGTGGGGGGTCCAGGAGGGGGTGCTAGCTGATTGGCTGCCATGTGCCTGCTGACTGTTAGGTAAGGGGTCAAAGTTTAGCTCAATGATGATGTACAGCAATAGATAGAGGAGAATAGTAATACTGCAAGGCCCAAAAATGACTGTGCCCTGCCCTGTATGCAGTGTCTGTCTCACACACACACACACACACACACACACACACACACGCACGCACGCACGCACGCATGCATGCACGCACGCACGCACACACACACACACACACACACACAAAAGAATAGAATATGAGCCCTCAAAAGGGTTTTTGTTTTGGGGTGGTTTCAGCAATAAAGCCTAGCTAAATGTCCCTGTCTCTTTGTCTCTCTGTGGGCTGTATGCAGTGACACCCACAGAGGGAGCTATGGTATAGTACGTTTAATCACAAATACAGTGGAAAGGCATGCCATTTTAGTTTCATCAGCCCACAGCACCTTATTCCAAAATGAAGCTGGCTTGTCCAAATGTGCTTTAGCATACCTTAAACTGCTTTGTGCTTTGGGCAGAGAAAAGTCTTCCTCTGCATCACTCTCGCATACAGCATCACTTGTGTGAAGTGTGCTGAATGGTTGAATAATGCACAGTGACAGTGCTGCTCAACAAGATTTCAGATATCCGAGTTACCCAGATAATCCGAACTTTTTCCACTATCCGAATCGGAATCGGATTCCGGATACCTGGGGCAAATCCGAATAGCACTATCTGAGTTATTGCGGATATCCATCTGAAAATCCGGAATCCGTTGGATACTAAGGTCGGATATCCGAATCCGAGTACTGTAACCATGGAGATGATGTCCGAGACGTCATTGAGCCAATCAGAGGGCTCCCAGCATAAGCCCAAGCAACCAATCACAGAGGGGAACCCTGGCCAGCCCCTCCTGTATAGAGATGGCCCGAACCTCCTATTTTCGGTTTGCGCGAACTTCCACGAACTTCCACGAACCGCAATAGACTTTAATGGGGAGGCGAACTTGGAACACTAGAAAAATTTATGCTGGCCACAAAAGTGATGGAAAAGATGTTTCAAGGGGTCTAACATCTGAGTTTTTGCATGGATGAGTGGGATAGGCGCCAAAAGTCCAGCGTTTTAAGAGCAGAAATGAATGCTAAATTGCAGGCCTAAAGTGCTTTAACCTCCTGAGCGATAATCCCGAGCTGAGCTCGGGGTATGTCGCGCAGGAGGATTTCTCAGGCCCCGCTGGGCCGATTTGCATAATTTTTTTTTGTTACACGCAGCTAGCACTTTGCTAGCTGCGTGTAACTTCCGCTCGCCGCCGCTCGCCGCCGATCCGCCGCTACCCGCCGTTCCGCGCAGCCCCCCCACTCCCCAACCCCTTGCGCAGCCTGGCCAATCAGTGCCAGGCAGCGCTGAGGGGTGGATCGGAACTCCCTATGACGTCACGACGTCCATGACGTCGGTGACGTCATCCCGCCCCGTCGCCATGGCGACCAGGGAAGCCCAGCAGGAAATCCCGTTCTGAACGGGATTTCCTGCTTACTCTGATCGCCGAAGGCGATCGGAGTGGGTGGGGGGATGCCGCTGCGCTGCGGCTATCATGTAGCGAGCCCTGGGCTCGCTACATGATTTAAAAAATAAAAAAAATTAAAAAATAGTGCTGCGCCACCTCTTGGGCGATATAATTGTATCGCCCAGAGGGTTAAAACATCTGGCATGTGTATACATCAATCAGGGAGTGTAATTAGAGTACTGCTTCACACTGACACACCAAACTCACTATGTAAGGCACCACAAACAGCTGTTTGTGTTGTGACGGCGGTGCTGGACTGGTGCGCACCATGGCGAAAGTGCAGGCGATAGCGGTTTTCAAGCCCATATGGTCGCCAGGCTGAGGTGATTGTCCAGCTGATCAAATTTGGTCTGTCCACAATGAAGCAACAACCTTATTATCTTGGGTGTGCCCCCCCCCCCCCCCCCGAGACACTCATATAGCCGGCGGTCATTGCTTTATTGTGATACGCAAGCCCCTTCACCGCAGCAAGGTAATGATCACGAAGGAGAATTGGCACATGTACATGCCTTTTGTTTTATTGTTGCAACTGCAGTGCAGCCAGAAAAATTAGGCAGGCATGTACACGCACCAGAAAAATAAGTATAGCGACCGCTGCTAGCAGCGGCCTTAACAATTCAGGAATCCGCCTTGAGTCCTGGACCCTGTTGTTGGTGGCGGAGAAAGCAGTCAAGCGGCCTGTAGGCATAGATGCTGTGTGGGGAGCGACTTAGTCTTGGGGCAGGCAGTCACATGGCGTGCAGGCAGAGATGCTGTGTGTGGGGACTGACTTAGTCTTCGGGCGGGCCTGACCGTGCTTTGCAGACCACGTGGTCAGTAGTGTTGGGCGAACAGTGTTCGCCACTGTTCGGGTTCTGCAGAACATCACCCTGTTCGGGTGATGTTCGAGTTCGGCCGAACACCTGACGGTGCTCGGCCAAACCGTTCGGCCACATGGCCGAACTAAGAGCGCATGGCCGAACGTTCCCCGAACGTTCGGCTAGCGCTGTGATTGGCCGAACGGGTCACGTGGTTCGGACCCGAACGCGCTCTGATTGGCCGAACTGTCACGTGGTTCGGGTAAATAAATACCCGAACCACGTCATATCTCCGCCATTTGTCTGTGGGTTTAGCTTTGGGTAGGCAGGCAGGGTAGTTCGCGCTCCAGCCACGCTAGCCAGGGTCCCCCCTGTCATTGTGTCGCTGCTGGGAACAGTAGTACACCGCTCGCTCAGCCACACTATATAGCATTCTGTTTACTGCCACTCTGTGTACCTCGCTCAGCCACATTATATAGCATTCTGTTCACTGTTCTGTGTCTGCTGGGAATAGTGGTACACCGCTCGCTCAGCCACACTATATAGCATTCTGTTTACTGTTCTGTGTCTGCTGGGAATAGTGGTACACCGCTCGCTCAGCCACACTATATAGCATTCTGTTCACTGTTCTGTGTCTGCTGGGAATAGTGGTACACCGCTCGCTCAGCCACACTATATAGCATTCTGTTTACTGTTCTGTGTCTGCTGGGAATAGTGGTACACCACTCGCTCAGCCACACTATATAGCATTCTGTTTACTGCCACTCTGTGTACCTCGCTCAGCCACATTATATAGCATTCTGTTCACTGTTCTGTGTCTGCTGGGAATAGTGGTACACCGCTCGCTCAGCCATCACGTCTGCTGCTGCTGGGTTAGCGTTGCCGCGTGGTCCCTGTTTATTGAACCACTTATCTTTATTACATTTATGACTGCATGGCGGCACAAAGCATGCTATCCGCACGCTTCTTGCCCTCATGCAAGGCCTGGGTTGTTGTGTCTCACAAAGCGTGGCCTTCTCCTCCTGCGCCTCCTCCTGTTCCATCACGTCTGCTGCTGCTGGGTTAGCGTTGCCGCGTGGTCCCTGTTTATTGAACCACTTATCTTTATTACATTTATGACTGCATGGCGGTAAAAAGCATGCTATCCGCACGCTTTTTGTCCTCATGCAAGGCCTGGGTTGTTGTGTCTCACAAAGCGTGGCCTTCTCCTCCTGCGCCTCCTCCTGTTCCATCACGTGTGCTGCTGCTGGGTTAGCGTTACCGGTCCCTTTTCCTGGAACCTCTTATATGTATTACATTTATGACTGCATGCCGACAAAAAACATGTTACCTGTGCAAAGAAAACAGACATTTCCCGCATTTAAAAGACAGTTTTCCCTTTGAAACTTTAAAATCGATTTTCTCAAAAACTATAAGCTCTTTTTGCTAATTTTTTTTCCTCTTGTACCCACTCCCAAGGTTCACATACCCTGTAAATTTGGGGTATGTAGCATGTAAGGAGGCTTTACAAACCACAAAAGTTCGGGTCCCCATTGACTTCCATTATGTTCGGAGTTCGGGTCGAACACCCGAACATCGCGGCCATGTTCGGCCTGTTCGGCCCGAACCCGAACATCTAGATGTTCGCCCAACACTAGTGGTCAGATGGTCCCTTGACCCAACGCTGTGTGCCAGAGATGACACCACTTGCCTTTCAACATCACGGTACAGTTTGGGTATCGCCTTTTTTGAGAAATAATTGCATATCTTCCACTGCGGTATGTGGATTTGCTTTTGTGTGCTTCTTTCCCTCATGTGGTCATCCCATTGCAGTTTGTGCTTTGTAATCATGTGCCTTCGTAAGGTAATTGTCCCTACGCGGGTCTTGGTCTTTCCACTGCTCAATTTTTGGTGGCAGAGAGTACAGATGGCATTGCTCTCATCTAAGGCAGACACACAAAAACATTTCCACACCGTTGAGCCCTGGGATGATGGCACGTTGGTGGTGGCGGCCGACTGAGTGTTAAGTTGGGTGCCAGAATCAGAGCAGGAGGAGGAAGATATGTCACGCTTCCATGCAGAAGCTGAGAACGATGAGGTGTTCTGTTTTAAATAGTCGACAACTACATCCTGACAATATTGGGGGTTGATGGCACGTGCCTTCTTCTGAACACTGTACTTTGGTCGCAGGCCGCACAAAATCACGAAAGCAGTCAGTCACACAGGTGCAGTTAACAGGTATGCACGGAGTGGTATAACACACTGCGTGCGCTCACGTAGGTAGGTGGGTGCACTGTGAACAACAGGTAGTAGGTATATGCAGTACTAGGTATTACAATGTGCGCCTGCCACACACACAGGCAGTCACTGAATGTGCTGGGCCTGGCAGTGGCACACACACAGTATGGATTATCAAGGCTGTCTATGCAACACAAGTGTCAGTGGGACACACAGAAAAAAAAAATATCACAAGAACAAGATTAGCTCTCAAAAGAGCTGTATTGGGGTGCTATTTTAGCAATAAGAATCAGCCAGGAACAAGCTAACAAGCCTACAAGAGCCTAACTAATCTTTCCCTATGAGAGAGTCTGCACTGCAGCAGCTGTCCCTTCTCTATTTACTGCAGGCACACGAGTGAGTATAATGGCCGGTGGGGCCTGCCTTTTATAAGGGGGGAGTGGCTCCAGGAGGGAGTGTAGCCTGATTGGCTACAATGTGCCTGCTGACTGTGAGGTAGAGGGTCAAAGTTGACCCTAATAGTGCACTATGGGGGCGAACCGAACTTCCGGAAAAGTCGCCGCGATCGCGAACCATGGAAGTTTTCCGGAAACTGTTCACCGCCGAACCGTTCGGGCCATCTCTAATAATGCACAGTACAGCTGACTGGCTGCGGTGAACAGAACTGCTACGGGAGAATCTAGGAGGCTTTAGACCACGGCAAGGGAGCAATCTGCGCGGAGGAGGCTAGAGGAAGCCCCAGGTATGTATAAATCTTTTATGCCCCTCGTCTCAGGTTCACTTTAAGTCTATTTTGGAGAGCTTTCCCTCTAAACTGGTTTAGTTACATGTTATATGGAAGAAATTTTAAATCAGGATGATACCATTTATTGGCTAACTACAAATGAATAAGAATAAACAAGCTTTCGGCCTTGCAGCCTTCGTCAGGTTTACATCCTGTTAGCAGTACCAAGCTGGTGGTACAGACACAGTTCATATATCATCAATCTCATACCAATATAGAAAGTTGTTGTCCTTATTCAAACCCTTCTGCACAGCTTTGAACCAATTTATAAATTTTGTTTCTGCTATTAATCGGTCATTTGATGTTTTGAAGCCGCCCTTCAGGGCAGTGACACGAAGATCATCCATGCTTTGTCCGTTGGACCGAAAGTGTGTAGCAACTGGGAGTCCAGATTTGGTATCATTAATAGTGTGCCTCTGTCCATTCATACGTTTGCGCAGTGTTTGTCCAGTTTCTCCCACGTACATAACATTGGGGCATTAAGCACACATGATCAGATATACCAGACTGGTGGACCCACAGGAAAATTTCCCTTGTACTCTGTACTCCTGTTGTGAACCTGGTATCGTTACCCTGTCAGTGGAGTAAATGTGTCTGCAGGTCCCACATATTTTTTGTCGGCAGGGTGATGTTCCGTTTTGTTGAGGCCTATTCAAAGAGCTCCTGACAATCATCTGTTTTAGATTGTGTGGTTGCCGATATGACAAGAGTGGAGGTTTAGGGAATATCGTTCTCAGTCTGTGATCCTTGTGTAAAATGGGATGAAGTTCCTTAGCAATCCTCCTTAAGATTTCCAGGTGTGGGTTGTAGGTGACAACCAAAGGGACACGTTCCTCTTTCTGGTTTTGCTTATATTTCAGGAGTTCAGTCCTGGGGATGTTGCTGGCTTTCCTGATTTGGGCCTCAGCCATGGGAGGACTGTAACCTTGTTTAATGAAAGTGTTCTTAAGGTGATCCAGGTGCTTGTCTCTGTCCATCCTGTCAGAACAAATCCGGTTGTACCTTATAGCTTGGCTGTAAATTATAGAGTTCTTAATGTGCTTGGGATGAAAACTGTCATATCTTAGGTATGTGGGACGGTCTGTAGGTTTGCGATACACAGAGGTTTGTATGTTGTTACCCCTGATGTATATGGTGGTGTCCAGAAAGTTAATCTCTGTGTGAGAGTAGGTAAGTTTCAATTTGATTGTAGGATGGAAGGCATTGAAGTTCCTGTGGAACTGGAGAAGATCATCCTCACTTGCGGACCAGATGATTAAAATATCATCAATGAAGCGGAAGTAGGCCAAGGGTTTTATGCCACATGCATTGAGGTATTCCTCTTCGATTTTGGCCATGAATAGATTTGCATACTGTGGAGCGAATCGCGAACCCATTGCCACGCCCATCTGCTGTAATAGAGGTCCTGTCCAAAAGTGAAATAATTATGAGTGAGAATGAATTTGATCAGTCCAGTAATAGGCTTTACAGGTAAGCCCTGACCCTGAAGATATTTACGGCAGGCCGCAATACCATCATCATGGGGAATGTTCGTGTACAGGGACTCCACGTCCATCGTGGCCAGTATGGTTCCCCCAGGTACTGGGCCGATGGCTGTCAGTTTGTTCAGGAGGTGGGTGGTATCCTGTAAGTAGCTGGGTCTTTTACAGACAAGAGGTTTTAAGATGTTTTCCAGCCACCCTGAGATGTTCTCTGTAAGAGTTCCGCTCCCTGAGATTATGGGCCTGCCTGGGTTTCCCTCTTTGTGGATCTTGGGAAGCATGTAAAAGCAGGCTGTTCTAGGCTCTTCAGGGATAAGGGTCCTTACATGTAGTCTGATGTTTGCAGGCAATCTGTTAACCATCCTATTAAGTGCCATCCTGTAGCCTTTTGTGGGGTCCCCCTGTAATTTGGCTTAGTGAGCGGTGTTGGATAATTGTCTTTGTGCCTCCTGGATGTAGTCACTGGTCCAGAAAGTTAATCTCTGTGTGAGAGTAGGTAAGTTTCAATTTGATTGTAGGATGGAAGCCTACAATCAAATTGAAACTTACCTACTCTCACACAGAGATTAACTTTCTGGACACCACCATATACATCAGGGGTAACAACATACAAACCTCTGTGTATCGCAAACCTACAGACCGTCCCACATACCTAAGATATGACAGTTTTAATCCCAAGCACATTAACCTCCTTGGCGGTTCTTTTTTTTTTTCCTAATTAAAAAAATCCTTTTTTTTTTTTATTTTTTTTTTTGTTTCATGTAAAGCTACCAGAGTGGTAGCTACATGAAACACCACTAGAGGGCGCATGTGGCCCTCTAGTCCGATCGTCGCCGGCATCTATTGCAAACAGGGGAACGCGTATATAACGCGTTCCCCTGTTTGGCTTCTCCTGTCGCCATGGCGACAATCGGGATGACGTCATGGACGTCAGCCGACGTCCTGACGTCAGGCACACCCGATCCAGCCCATAGCGCTGCCCGGAACTCATTGATCCGGGCAGCGCAGGGCTCTGGCGGGGGGGCCCTCTTCAGCCGCTGCGTGCGGCCGATCGCCGCAGAGCGGCGGCGATCAAGCTGTGCGCGCGGCTAGCAAAGTGCTGGCTGCACGCACAGCAATTTACAGCACAGAAATCGCCCTACCAGGGGCTGAGATCTCCCCCTGCGCGGCATAGCCCGAGCTCAGCTCGGGCTTACCGCCAGGGAGGTTAAGAACTCTATAATTTACAGCCAAGCTATAAGGTACAACCGGATTTGTTCTGACAGGATGGACAGAGACAAGCACCTGGATCACCTTAAGAACACTTTCATTAAACAAGGTTACAGTCCTCCCATGGCTGAGGCCCAAATCAGGAAAGCCAGCAACATCCCCAGGACTGAACTCCTGAAATATAAGCAAAACCAGAAAGAGGAACGTGTCCCTTTGGTTGTCACCTACAACCCACACCTGGAAATCTTAAGGAGGATTGCTAAGGAACTTCATCCCATTTTACACAAGGATCACAGACTGAGAACGATATTCCCTAAACCTCCACTCTTGTCATATCGGCAACCACACAATCTAAAACAGATGATTGTCAGGAGCTCTTTGAATAGGCCTCAACAAAACGGAACATCACCCTGCCGACAAAAAATTTGTGGGACCTGCAGACACATTTACTCCACTGACAGGGTAACAATACCAGGTTCACAACAGGAGTACAGAGTACAAGGAAAATTTTCCTGTGGGTCCACCAATCTGGTATATCTGATCATGTGTGCTAAATGCCCCAATGTTATGTACGTGGGAGAAACTGGACAAACACTGCGCAAACGTATGAATGGACACAGGCACACTATTAATGATACCAAATCTGGACTCCCAGTTGCTACACACTTTCGGTCCAACGGACAAAGCATGGATGATCTTCGTGTCACTGCCCTGAAGGGCGGCTTCAAAACGTCAAATGACCGATTAATAGCAGAAACAAAATTTATAAATTGATTCAAAGCTGTGCAGAAGGGTTTGAATAAGGACAACAACTTTCTATATTGGTATGAGATTGATGATATATGAACTGTCTCAGCCACTCTACCTGAACTTGTGAACTAAGAATTTACGATACCTCTGGGTCAATCCTAAATACCAGGTCTGTGAGCAATGGAGTAAACAAGGATCCTTATCTTACCCCATTTAGATGGTCTGTTTGTATTAAGGCATCTTAACCTGCTGAGCGGTCTGGACGAGCTCAGCCATGGCGACGAGGTAAGCGAAACACGGAAGGCCGCTCATTGCGGCCTTCCGTGTTACTTCTGGCCGCCGGAGGCGATCAGAAGAACGCATCCGGAGCGCCCTCTAGTGGGCTTTCATGCAGCCAACTTTCAGTTGGCTGCATGAAATAGTTTTTTTTTATTAAAAAAAACCCTTCCGCAGCCTCCCTGGCGATCTTAATAGAACGCCAGGGAGGTTAATGACGTATTTATGCTTGAAAAAAATATCTGTTTTCCCTTTTGATGTTGCATGTATATAAGCTGTCTGTACCACCAGCTTGCAAACTAACAGGATGTAAACCTGACGAAGGCTGCAAGGCCGAAAGCTTGTTTATTCTTATTCATTTGTAGTTAGCCAATAAATGGTATCATCCTGATTTAAAACTTCTTGCTTTTACTGATGGCTAACACGGTACAATACCCTACTGCTACTACTATGTTATATGGAGAAACTCTCCTGTAGGGACCGACCTCATCTGACACTGTGGATGAGAAGTGTTGCCAGCTGTTTCTTTTCTGTATGTAGTAGTGATTATCTTGTCACTCCTCAGTGTCAGGTCTAGATAAGTAATCTCATGCTTGCCATACTTGTATCAGGGCGGATATACGGCTGTGCAAGCCGTGCAGCCACACAAGGACCCCTCAAGTTCCATTTCTTGAAGGGCCCATTAAGTAATGCTGCTGATTTTTTTTCTTTAAAGTGTAGCTGTCGGGCATAAAATCAAAAATCAATTCTTCATTTTTATCTGGTAAACAAGTAATAAGGATGCTAATCAGGCAATCCAAAAGTTAAAATCACTATTACTTTTCTTGTTTATAAATGATCATTCCCCAGTTTACCTGACTCTTATTTAGTATGTTGCCGCAGAAAGGAAGTTGCAGGGCATGCTGGGTTGTCCTTTTTTGCTTCTTTATTTCCCCTCAGACTTAACTAATGTACAGAAGCAAAAAGGGACAACCCAACATGCCCTGTAACATCCTTTTTGCAGCAACGTACCAAATAAGAGTCGGGGAAACTGGGGAATGATCATTTATAAACAAGAAAAGTAATAGAGATTTTAACTTTTGGATTGCCTGATTAGCATCCTTATTACTTGTTTACCAGATAAAAATAAAGAATTGATTTTTGATTTTATGCCCGACAGTTACACTTTAAGTGAGAGGCTCAGAGAGCTGCCGCAGCTACGAGTGCTGTTTGGTCACACCCCTCTTTACTCCTGCTCACTCCCCTCTGGCTCCTTTAATGGTACTGCATGCTTGTTCAGGGTCTATGGCTAAATGTATTAGAGGCAAAGGATCAGCAGAACAGCCAGGCAATCCACATTGTTTAAAAGGAAATAAATATCTTAGCCTCCATATCCCTCTCACTTTAGGTGTACTTTCAAGTCTTAAAGACAGAGCCTGTAATGTCAAGTTCTGTCTTAACGATGCAGGATTCAGGATCTGTAGCAGGTCAAGAATACCAAAGCTGAAAAGTTCTTGAGAAAACCAAAGAAATGGAGCATCAGGACAAATCTTTAATATAGATGTCAAAACTATGAAAATATAAACAAATCTGGACAGGGACGGATCAAGACCAAGTTGCGCTTGGGGCAAGGTCAGGTTTTGGCGCCTAAACGTCAGGTTTTGGCGCCTAAACTGCCATTAATTTTTCCGCCTTTTTAAGAATTCAACAAACTGCGCCTGGGGCAAGATACCCGCTTGCCCCCCTAGATCCGTCCCTGAATCTGGAAATATAAGAGCAAGAATATTTAAAACGTGAGCTTGGGTGAGACTACTTATAGTTTTAAGTTAATTAAGTGATGGATGAGTGATAGTGAAGCATCTACTGATGGTAAAAGTGACAATTAACCTGCAATGGTGGGTGTTCAGATTGAAGTGAAAGTGATATAAGTGTTCAGATTGAAAGGGATGCAGAGTCGTTTTTGGAGACAGGAAATACTGGACGAATGAAAACCATGACAGAGCAGGGAGTTATGACCAGGACCAGAACAGCGTTGAGGGACATGGTCACCTAGCTATAAAGGAAACTAGGGAGGAACTTAATGTCATCAATCTCACTCAAAACGTTTTGGATAAAGATATTTTTTCTGTGCTAAGTAAGGGTCTTACTTTTTGCCCTTTGGTGAATGGTGACCAGTGTGGCTTGTAAATTTTCACCAAAGTCATTTTCGCATCAAAAATGCTTTTTTTTCGATTTTAAGAAAATCTTCTGGAAAATAGCTTGTATTTTCATGTTTTCACATTTCCGCAAAAAAATCTATATTTTTACCGCAAAAATTCATAAAAAGCACAAAAATGCAGAAATCTGTATTTTCACAGCACTCATTTTTACAGCTCGACTGGGTAAAGGTTACCCAGCTTGGCAAAATTTGATTGAATTTGTCCATGGTGTAGTGAGAGCTATGAACCAATTCTTCAAAAAAAAAATTTTTTTTTATACCAGAGGGCAGGTATCTGTGATCTGGCTGCTCCTATGAGATGAGGGAAGATGGATTTTTTATAGACCTTGTGATTGTTACCAAAGATATGGAGCAAAAATACATCCAGTTCACAGGGAATATGTGATCCATAGAATTTCTGTGTCAAGCTGTGTGTTTGTTTCCAATACGGCTTTAGGGAGAGACCTTTCCATACTAAGTGGAGAAAAGATCTGTTGTTTCCATTGCATCTCCAACATTGGTTGGGAGAGTTGGGGGCAAATGTATGTATAGATTCGGGTGTTCTGTACCATAAGGTCTGGAATTTAAAGTTTGGTTTCTGGGCCCAGGCGTTTCTGGAGGATTTGTGTGTGTTTAGGGTAATATACTACCATCGTTGGTTCGAGAGAGTTCTCCCTAGGGCAGAGTTCCATTTTATCTGATAGATAAGCTGATCAACAGGGTTTTGGGAGCTTTGTGGAGAAGAAGGTAGTGGAACAATTAACCTGCTGGGTGGTCTGGACGAGCTCAGCTCGTCCAGTACCGCCGGAGCCTGCCGCTCAGGCCCTGCTGGGCCGATTTGGCTCAAATAAAAAGCAGCACATGCCGCCGGCACTTTGCCAGCCGCGTGTGCTACCTGATCGCCGCTGCAGCGCGGCGATCCGCCGCATGCAGCGGCGAAAGAGGGTCCCCCCAGCTGCCTGAGCCCAGCGTAGCCGGAACAAAAAGTTCCGGCCAGCGCTAAGGGCTGGATCGGAGGCGGCTGACGTCAGGACGTCGGCTGACGTCCATGACGTCACTCCGCTCGTCGCCATGGCGACGAGGTAAGCGAAACACGGAAGGCCGCTCATTGCGGCCTTCCGTGTTACTTCTGGTAGCCGGAGGCGATCAGAAGAACGCATCCGGAGCGCCCTCTAGTGGGCTTTCATGCAGCCAACTTTCAGTTGGCTGCATGAAATATTTTTTTTTTATTAAAAAAAAACTCTCCCGCAGCCTCCCTGGCGATCTTAATAGAACGCCAGGGAGGTTAAAAACCTTTTTTTGATTTGAGCGTTATTATATAGTGTCTTGTTAAGAAGTATTGCCATTTTGGAATAATGGACGGTGAAGTGAAATTTTGTATCTGTGTGTAGGCAAGGATTTCACTCTATCTGACAAAATCTGCAATTCTAGAGGTGGGGCTTTTGATCCAGTCTTTTTAAAAGTTTTTGTCAAGGCCCGGGACAACATTTTTGTTGTTTAGTAAGGGTGTAAGCAAGCTACCACTCCTTAAAATGTTGCATGTTTTACAACATATGAGGAGAGCCTTTAGGGTGTAAGTGATTAATGGATAGTCTTGGAAAGATTTAGTTTTCCTAGATGAGGGGTCCCATAGAAGTATCTGTGAGTTTTGTATGTGGGGTTGGATTGAGGAGTTCAATCTGTACCCGTTCTTTATTTGGGCTAATCTCTGTCCATCCTATAATTCTAACTAGATGGGATGCCAAGTGGTACTTGAACAAATCTGGTAAGCCCATACCACCTTTGTTTTTGACTAATGATAGGGTTTCAATGATAGGGATTCCTGGTATTTTACCCCAATGCGTCAGAATCGGAAGTTATCTTGGTCTTGTAGGAGGAGTGTAATTTAGGGTAAATAATTGTTGACAGCCTGAGGTGAGTTTAACCCCTAAATAGGTGATAGCTTAATTTTCCCATCGAAGTGGAAAGAATTTCTGGAATTGGTGTAGAAGAGGCAAGGGCAGGAATATGTTCAATGTGCTAGATTTTGTGTAATTTATTTTTAGGTTTGAAATGTTTTTATCACATAGCGAATCAGGTTAGGTAAAAAAACGTATGGTTGAGGGATGAAAATTAACATGTCATTGGCAAAGGATGCTATTTTATGTTCTTTTTGGGTAATTGTCATGTCATGAATATTGTAATTTTGTCAAATTTGGTTTAAGAAAGGCTCTAAAGTGAGTATGTAGATGTTGGGGGATAGAGGGCACCCCTGCCTGGTGCTGTTGGACAGGGTGAAGCTATCAGAGAGCAGGAGAGTTGCTTTGATATGTGCTGTGGGCTGTGCCTACAATAGGTTTAACCAGTTGACGATGTTTGGGCCGAATCCTAGGTGACAGTACTTTTTCACTTACTTTTTGATACGTTTTCATTTTCAGAATGCTGAAAAGTTATTTTTAACAGAAGAAGAAAAATTATCTCCTGGGGAAAACTTAGGAGAAAAAGTGAACTGAATCGGGCCCACAGTGTAAAAACATCCAGTAGTACAGGCACGTGTTTTGCTGATAGAATAGGTATTGCAGAGAACCACAAGTGGAAGGACTCTGTCCTTGTGATCTCACAATCTAGATGAGAATGAGGTAGCGACATTGAGTAAAGTATATGCATAGACTTTAACCTTTTGGGGACCAAGTACGTTGCATCAATGTCCAGCAGGTGGTGCTACCGTTCTGACTGGACATTGATTCAACGTCCGCGCTAACGAACCACCACAACGCGATTGTGCAGCGAAAAAAGGTGTGCAGGTTGGCACTGCAGCAGGTGTACAATCTTGAGTGGGGAGCTGGCAGGACCACTATGCTTCAAACAGCATGGTTGCAATTGCGTGCTCTGGTATAGGAAATAGTAATGCTGTACAACAAGAGGAGAGAGAGGAGAGGAGACCGCCACTGCAATCGACTTATTTATTCCATGCTGTAAAAGGTGCATACAAAAAGTCACATTCTCAGTGCAAAATAGTAGACATACCAGGTAGATGAAGCAATGTGGGTGACGGTGGGTGCTGGGCACTGTGGGCCTGACGGCCGTTTCACGCAGACGTGCGCTTCAACGGAGGCTCTAGTGCGGGCTGGGTGCTGGCCGGGAGTTAAATACATACCGGGGTCAGCATTCGGCGTGTCCACGCCGATAGAAACCGCCCACTTCCTCCTACGGTCTCCAATCCCGTGCTGGAATGCATCTGCACTCCAGCTGGGACTTCCTGGAGGGCGGCACTTCCCCTCTACGGTTGCCTGAGCAGTCCACACTTATTAGGTGGCTGCTGAATGCTATTGCATATAAACGGCAATCTGAGAGCGGATGTGCGCCATCATGTGGCCAATGTTGAGAAGGCAGTGCAAATAAGAAAATTGAATAAAACATGATCCAACATATGGTGATTAAGGGCAGGAATCTGCCTATGTGACACTGAACTCATACATGAATACCATATTATAGCAACTTGGTGACTCAAGTGTAAGAATAACGTTATCAGGTGCACGTAATACATGAATTGTTAAATATATTGCAGACTGTGTACTCATTAATGGCGTGCCAAGTGGAGGTAGTGGCTAAAAATAAGGACAGCGACAAGCTGCGCTTACTATGATTAAAAAGTTGGGAGAGGTAGAATGGGAGAGGGAACTCCTGGATAAAGGGACAATATAAATATTATTATAGATACTGGTACAGTGGCACTATGTTAAAAACAACGCGATTGTGCGCACCGGAGACGGCAGATTAAGCTGTCATATGACAGCTGGCATCTCCCCTCAGTGATCAGCAGCCATTGCGTACGGCTACTGATCACGTGATCACTACGATCGCCATCGGATCGTAGTGATCAATTTGACAGCTGCGGCAGTAGGGGGAAAAGAAGAGGATCCACTCACCTCCCTGCCGTTCCGGCGGCGACCGGTGCCCCCCACCGCTCTTGCCGGCATCTCTGCTCCTTCTGACGTCAGCGCCGGGTCCCGGCTTGATGACGTCATCAAGCCGCGACCCGGAACTGAGCGGCAGTAGGAGCAGAGATGCCAACTGGAGTGGAGGGATCTGCTGCGGCTCGTCGCTAAAGCCTGGAAGGTGAGTGATTGCTGCTGACAAGGGGAGACACCTGGTCACACAGAGGGAAGACAGCCCAGCCAGACCCTGCCTGACCCCCCCTTCTGCAAAAATGCCTGGTCCTGAAGGGGGGTTAGGCGGCCGGTCCCGAAAGGGTTAAAGTACTGTACTGTACACGCTGTATAAGATTTTTTTGTTTTGATTTCATGAAGCTGCAATTAATCATGCCTAGCATGTGATCACATAAGTATACATACAGCTATATACATAGAGCTAAGTTCCCATGATGAGATCCAGAACACATGATGTGCTTGTGATAGTCAGAATTGCTAATGAGTCTTATAGGTATAAAAGAGTCTCCAGGACCTTCTCATTATCAGGATTACAGAGGGGAAAGCTGAGACTAGTTTTCTGCCTGACATACAAGATGGATCGCAGCTCCTATAAGCTCTACCATAAGCACGATGAGCTACATGACTCTAGAGCAATGCTGGAAACATATTTTTCTGAAAACCCCGACATGCCATTTAAAAATCTATTAATATTAACACTGGAGAAAATGCACAATGTGTTTAGCATGGGTAAGTAGACTATATGATATTGATAATATTTGAATACATTTAGGATACTCTGTAATGCTAGATACACATGATGAGATTTTCTGGCAGATTTCCTGCCAGATCGATTATTTACAGCATGTCCAATCTGATTTCTGATCAATTTTCCATTCACTTCTATGGAAAATCGTTCGGAAAATCGATCAGAAATCAGTTCGGACATGCTGGAAATAATGAGTCTGGCAGGAAATCTGCCAGGAAATCTCATCGTGTGTACCTAGCATTACAACAAATGAATATTTATACTGATCTGCATCCTTACTTTTAAGCTATACTCAAATTTGTATCAGTTATGTTTATTTCCACTATCTGGGGAGCTAAGTGACAATATTCATATCTTCGGATTATACCAAAGTAACCATAAAGATAGGGGCAGGGCCGGATTACCGACCAGGCAACAAAAGCAGTCGCTTGGGGCCCCATTCAGAGTCAAAGGGGCCCCATTAGCACATAAACCAGCCCTTGCCATCCTGTCAGCGGTGGCTGCATGGTATAATGGTTAAAGGGACTCTGAGCAGTGCAGTAACTATGGAAAGATGCATATCATTTTAAAGCTCTTTTTCTCCCCTTTCCAATGATATCTAAACGGCTGCTCTATGCCTTTTAGTTTTCGATATTTTCGCGATTGAAATCGCGGCCACAGGACGACTTTTCTCCAAAGTCAGCGGTGGCTGGATGGTATAATGGTTAAAGGGACTCTGAGCAGTGCAGTAGCTATGGAAAGATTCATATCATTTTAAAGCTCTCTTTCTCCTCTTTCCAATGATATATAAACAGCTGCTCTATGCCTTTTAGTTTTCGATATTTTCGCGATCGACATCGCGGCCACAGGACGACTTTTCTCCAAAGTCAGAGGTGGCTGGATGGTATAATGGTTATAGGGACTCTGAGCAGTGCAGTAACTATGGAAATATGCATATCATTTTAAAGCTCTCTTTCTCCTCTTTCCAATGATATCTAAACGGCTGCTCTATGCCTTTTAGTTTTTGATATTTTCGCGATTGAAATCGCGGCCACAGGATGACTTTTCTCCAAAGTCAGCGGTGGCTGGAAGGTATAATGGTTAAAGGGACTCTGAGCAGTGCAGTAACTATGGAAAGATTTATATCATTTTAAAGCTCTCTTTCTCCTCTTTCCAATGATATATAAACAGCTGCTCTATGCCTTTTAGTTTTTGATATTTTCGCGATCGAAATCGCGGCCACAGGACGACTTTTCTCCAAAGTCAGCGGTGGCTGGATGGTATAATGGTTAAAGGGACTCTGAGCAGTACAGTAACTATGGAAAGATGCATATCATTTTGAAGCTCTTTTTCTCCTCTTTCCAATGATATATAAACAGCTGCTCTATGCCTTTTAGTTTTTGATATTTTCACGATCGAAATCACGGCCACAGGACGACTTTTCTCCAAAGTTGGCAGCTCGATTCAGCACAATGCAATGAAATATAAGGAACCCAGGGGGATATAATTACAAACATCATGCTGGTAGGTGTGAGGATGTAATGAATTAGTTGTGGGTATGCTTAAAGGCATATCCACAGGCACTGCTTGGAGTCCCTTTAAGGGCTCTGCCGCTGACACAGGAGACCAGGGTTCAAATCTCAGCTCTGCCTGTTCAGTAAGCCAGCACCTATTCAGTAGGAGACCGTAGGCAAGTCTCTCTAACACTGCTACTGCCTATAGGGCGCGTCCTAGTGGCTGCAGCTCTGGCGCTTTGAGTCCACCAGGAGAAAAGCGCGATATAAATGTTATTTGTCTTGTCTTGTCAAATGATGCCGTGCGCTGCTGATTGTCTTCAGAGCCAGGCTCTCCTCCTAGGTCCCCCTCCTGCTACTGTGCGCTCTGCCGCTGCCCATTCCACCCTCCCTTCCCACAGAGAACAACAGCTGCAGCAAGAATGATAGCAGCAGATGGCAAACGCTCACTCACCTATCCATGATCCAAGCAATAGAGATCCCGTCATCTGAAACCCATCTGTCTCTTCTACAGTGCAGCTGCTCGCTCTGAACTTCCTGATTCTCAGATCAGACATGAAGTAGGAAGTAGTAATAGTAGTAGTAACAGAGCGGCAGCACTCTAGAGGAGACAGATGGGCTCCGGATAACGGGACCTCTATTGCTTGGATCGCAATAGGTGAATGTGATTCATCTGGTGCTATCATTCTCCCCCACTGCGGCTGCCTTCTCTGCTGGACTATCGTATTCACTGGAATGGAGGCTGCATGGTGGCTGTCTAGTTTGGGAGGAAATTGGTTGTTCGGTGGTGGGGGTGGTTATGTAATTCTGTCTGGGGAACGGCTTCCAGTTTGGCGGTGTCCAGAGCTTTCTGCTATTGCCAGGCTGGAGATGCAGGGGGAAAGTGCTGCCTGCTGCTGTGATATCTGGCGCCCTCTTCACAGGGGTGCCCCAGCCCCTGAGTGCAAATGTCCCAGCCATTCATCTCTCACTCTGCATTTTGCCGCTGCTATTCCCTGCATTGTGCACCCACAGAGGAATACGGGCTGTTGCCCATAGCAACCAGTAGCTCGGCTGCCCGGTGTGTGCGACATATTGCTGTGCAGCTGCATCTTCTGATTCTATTACGACATGATGGGGGGGCCCAAATCAGTTACTTTGCTTAGGGCCCCATTTAGCCTTAATCCGGCTCTGGATAGGGGCACCTCCTTTAAACACCATTGTATGCATCTATGCAAATAAAAAAGGCATGCGGGAAATTGGGCGCAAAATAGCAGTAATAGAATATCAGTAATTATACCAATATTTTACTATACCCCTCTGTACCCTAATTCTCACAGGCACTCTCCCTATCTATGCCTAACAATAATCCTCCTCTATCTGTGCCTAACAGGAACTCTCCTCTATTTATGCCTAACAGGAACCCTCCCATATCTATGCCTAACAGGAACCCTCCTCTATCTATGCCTAACAGGAACTCTCCTCTATTTATGCCTAACAGGAACCCTCCCATATCTATGCCTAACAGGAACCCTTCTCTATCTATGCCTAACAAGAACCCTTCTCTATCTATGCCTAACAAGAACCCTTCTCTATCTATGCTTAACAAGAACCCTCCTCTATCTATACCTAACAAGAACCCTGCTCTATATATGCCTAACAGGAATCCCCCTCTATCTATTCCTAACAGGAATCCTCCTCTATTTATTCCTAACAGGAACCCTCCTCTATCTATTCCTAACAGGAATCCTCCTCTTTCTATTCCTAACAGGAACCCTCCTCTATCTATTCCTAACAGGAATCCTCCTCTATCTATTCCTAACAAGAACCCTCCTCTATCTATGCCTTACAGGAACCCTCCCCTATCTATGCTTAACAGCAGAGCCGGGACAAGGTCCTCCAGCACCCAAGGCTGAAACACCAAAGTGCGCCCCTCCATCCCATTCTTCCCACCGCAGCCGTCACACACTGATTGCTATTAGACTAAGCGGTGCCCCAGTGTTCCCAACACCTTAATCTGTAGTTATCTGGCTTGCAGCCACTGTCATGCATCCCCTTTTTTATTTCTCTCTGCTTCAAACACAATAGGGGAATGATAACTGAGTGAGTTTTGCGCCCCCTCCTACACTGCGCCCTGAGGCTGGAGCCTCTCTCGCCTCTGCCTCTGCCCAGCCCTGCTTAACAGGAACACTCCCCTATCTATGCTTAACAGGAACACTCCCCTATCTATGGATAACCCCCAACATCTACACCTAACAATAACCCTCCCCCCCATTGCTGCTATTTGTCACCAGAAAACTTCTGCTCCCAACTCTGCCGCCACTATTTTTCACAGACACCCCTGTGAAGACATCAGCCTCATCCAAAGCAGGCATTCAGGAAAGAGAGCGCCCTCTAGTATACATCCAATACATAACAAAACAACCCTTACATTAACATATAGTATATCACAATATTAGATCTAATTATACACAAAGTCTTCTCCTCATATAACTAAATGCCCCAAAATGATGAAACAAAAGAACAGATAACACAAATAAAAAACACATCAAAAGTATATCAAAAGACATCACCAATCCACCTTACAGTTACAGCAAGCTAATAATAATAATAATAATAATAATAACACATCAACCTTTATTCTTCAATGTGAAACTGTGTGTATCTTTATAAGAGACACTGTGGGTAATGTTGCTCAATTGAGGGACTTTCCAATCCATCAGTACAGTTAGCTCTCAAAAAAAAAACTTCTACTGAGCTCTATCAGGTCTCAAAAATTACATGAAGATCCAACTGTGACTCGAGTGCCATCCTTTGCCGTGTGAGCACTATCTGACTTCCGGTCATACATGACATGGTGGAGGGGATATGGCTGGGGCATGAGGGGGCAAAGAAATCCAGTCACTTGTGAAGACCAAAAAGATCTCCTTGGACTCTTATTTTAGAATACTACTGAAGCTGGAGGGGGTGTAGGTTTGTCAAAGAAGCAGCCTGACCACCATTGTCTCTGTATTAGAGAATTTTCAGGGTTGGAGTTCAGCGTTAAAGGGGCACTACAGTGAAATATAAGCTTTTGGGATTTCCCTAAAAGCAAGTGTCTATTAGAAAGAGAAACACATATTAGACGGCGGTTTGGTTTTCAAAGTTCATTTTTAACTCAGATACAAATTCTGCCATGCCAAGGCAATGAAAGCTAGGCTGTGTGATTAGGACTAATATCTTTCTCCTCTCCGTCAGCTCACAGCCCCGTCCTCCTAGTGCAAGTTCATTCAGGAGAAAGTACTGCGCTTTGGAATGTCTTAGGTAAATAAAAAGGCTGCCTGTTTATTTACCTAACACATTTCACAGCATAGGAGACAGGGCTTGCATTGCTTTCAGCTGACAAGAGGAGAAAGATAGCTCTAAGCACACAGTGTAACTGAATACAGAGTCCATCATTTCCTTGCCTTGCGATGCGATGCAGGATCTGTAGGTGAGCTATAAATCTTATACAGATGAGCTCTATAAACAAAAGCACCGCCTAATATGCTCTGTTTAATAGAAACTTACTATTGGGGAAATCCCAAGAGCTTATATTTTGCTGTAGTGCCCCTTTAATCTTTCTGCCAACAGCTGACTGTCATCAGGGGGGCAGGTTGCTACTCTTCTGCAGCTGGTGACTTTCTCAGTAAGGTCTTGTAATGAACTTACCTTCCAGCGGCAGGTCCCGCGGCGTCTCCGGCGTGGTTCAGGCGAGCGGTGGGACTTCTGCACTGGAATCCTCTGGCGGTATCCCCGGCGTCCCTCCAGCGGTGTCTTCCAACTCGCACGTGCGCGGTGCGACCTTTGGGTCGCGTGTGAGTTCTGATAAGCCTTATAGGCTTAGGAGGAGGGCTTAGGGGTGTCAGCAGGTAATGTCACTAGGTGACATCACCAGGTGGGAGTGGTTGCTAATAGAGAATTTTTGTATTTAAGGCCAGAGCATTCATTGCTCGGTGACCTTGATACTAATCAGTTCGCTGGTTCTTGCTTTAGCTAGTTACTTTGAGCTACATTAATATATTGTGTAGACGCACAATATATATGTACTCCAATTAGTCAGTCGTTTGTTATTTTCGTATATATTCTTGTAATATTATTATTGAACATCTGATTGTATTAGACTGTGTGCCGACCTCTTGCTTGCATTTTGACCTCGCTCTTGTCTACCCCGTCTGTACCGCTGCCATCTGATATACAGAACACCGATTTTTACAGAACGGCAGACCAAACCCAAATGGATGCACTCAGCAGCCGTCTTGATGCACTCACCACTACGGTGGAGAATTACACCCGAGTGCTGGACAGTCACCAGACCCAGATCAACGCTTTGTCTGGGACTGTACAAGTCTATCAGACGGCTGTAAATACAGTGCGATCTCCTCCTAGCACAGACATACGCAAGCCTGTACCTGAAAGGTTTTCTAGATGCGCAGAGATGTACAGAGGCGTCGGTAGGATAAAAGTCACTAAAAAGTTTAAAATTGTTCCGGTTGCGGTGGTGGACCAGCTAACCATAAACAGACATATATACTGTCGAAATTTAAAAAAAAATACACAATTTATTCATTTACTCCCAATGAAAAGTCGCAATGCATTTCGCAGGCAAGAACCCGCTTCCTCAGGCAATACAAGACAGGAGCAATACACTGGAAAATGACAGAGATAAGTAACAACCATCAGAATACTATGTGTGGTACAATTGTATAATTTTGGTGTGTTATATACATATATAATTGTTAGAGCGTGGAGGATCCATACATGCATATATTCTAAAAAGAGGGTACTGTATTTCACTAAAATATTATCTAAAATAGTAACATAATGGAATGGGGTAGTATATTGTAGAATATTCTGTGTTCCTAATACATATAGATGTATCTATAGATGTGGCAGAACGTTTTTCTGTATTAATATTGGACCAAAGACGATGCATGAGTGTCTCATGGTGTCTATGTGTGGGTTGTATGGGGGATTGGGTGCGAGTGCTTTTAAATGAGCGGCAGGAGAAATTGATTGCTGTATGGTGGAATTTGGAAGGGAGTGCACACGTGGTGCCTACAGGTGAGGAGGGGTGGGAGTGTAGGTATATTAGTGGTGCTCAAATACCCCTTTTTAAAATTCGAGTTTGGTCGAATTCGAATAGTAAATTATTCGAGGTCAGTCGAATATTCGAGTCGAATAATTTTTACTATTCGATTCGACCTCGGACTTCGAGCTCACTATTCGAGTCAGTATTCGAGCTCATTATTCGAGCTGACTATTCGAATTGGCCTTAAATAGCTTCCAACACTTGTTTTGAGGGTGAATGATGCAAGAAACATCTTTTTTTCCAAGTAACAACAGCAAGTGATTATGTGGGGATGTTCCTTTAAAAAAAAAAAAAGGTGGAAAGATAAGTTGTGTCCAGAATTTTGTTCAGTACTGTATATACTTCTTCTTCTTATTATTATTATTTATCTTCTATATCTTCTTCTTCTATATCTTCTTCTATATCTTCTTCTTCTATATCTTCTTCTATATCTTCTTCTTCTTCTTCTATATTGTCTTCTTCTTCTTCTTCTTCTTCATCTTCTTCTTCTTCTTCATCTTCTTCATCTTCTTCATCATCATCTTCTTCTTCTTCTTCTTCTTCATCTTCTTCTTCTTCTTCTTCTTCTTCTTCTTCTTCTTCTTCATCTTCTTCATCTTCTTCTTTTTCTTCTTCATCTTCTTCATCTTCTTCTTCTTCATCTTCTCCATCTTCTTCTTCTTCATCTTCTTCTTCTTGATCTTCTTCATCTTCTTCTTCATCTTCTTCTTCTTCTTCATCATCTTCTTCATCTTCTTCATCTTCTTCTTGTTCTTCTTCATCTTCTTCATCTTCTTCATCTTCTCCATCTTCTTCTTCTTCATCTTCTTCATCTTCTTCTTCTTGATCTTCTTCATCTTCTTCTTCTTCTTCTTCTTCTTCTTCTTCTTCTTCTTCTTCTTCTTCTTCTTCTTCTTCTTCTTCTTCTTCTTCTTCTTCTTCTTCTTCTTCTTCTTCTTCTTCTTCTTCTTCTTCTTCATCTTCTTCTTCTTCTTCTCCTTCTTCTTCTTCTCCTTCTTTTTCTATATCGTCTTCTTCTTCTTCACTTATTTCTCTTTTCAATTTTTTTTTTAAAGAAATGCAGCTATTTTTGAGCGTAACAAATAGCTGGTGGCGCACGCATGTTGGAAGTGCCATTGTATGTGCTCCCTGGCAGTGTAAACACACAGACAGCAGGAGGTAAATTCAGCAGCAGGAGGAGGAGGATGAGTGTGTGGCAGCAGGCAGTCAATGAGGCAGGCAGCGTGACATAATAGCCCTGGTACCTAGCGGTGATACCAGGGCTGTAAATAAACACAGCAGGCAGGAGGTCCCAGACAGTGGTCGTGCAGCCCACATCGTGTCCAATACACAACTGGGACAACACAGTTTTCAACCCGGGCACCTCTGAAAAATTAAACCTTTTTTTTTTTTATGGTTTTTTGGTTTTGTTTGTAAAACAAATTACACAGATATATAGCTATTTTTGGACGTAATAGCTGGTGGCAGAGTGGCAGCAGAATGTAATTCTGTGTACCCTGGCAGTGGGAAACACAGACAGACAGCAGCAGCAGCAGGAGGAATGGAGGAGTAATGTGAGCAGCTATTGTTTGACGTAATAGCTGGTGGCAGAGTGGCAGCAGAATGTAATTCTGTGTACCCTGGCAGTGGGAAACACAGGCAGACAGCAGCAGCAGCAGGAGGAATGGAGGAGTAGTGTGAGTGTGGCAGCAGGCAGGCAGCGTGACATAATAGCCCTGGTACCTAGCGGGTGATACCAGGGCTGTAAATAAACACAACAGGAGGTCCCAGACAGCGGTCGTGCAGCCCACATCGTGTCCAATACACAACTGGGACAACACAGTTTTCAACCCGGGCACCTCAGAAAAATTAAACCTTTTTTTTTTATGGTTTTTTGGTTTTGGTTTTACAACCAATTACACAGATATATAGCTATTTTTGGACGTAATAGCTGGTGGCAGAGTGGCAGCAGAATGTAATTCTGTGTACCCTGGCAGTGGGAAACACAGACAGACAGCAGCAGCAGCAGGAGGAATGGAGGAGTAATGTGAGCAGCTATTGTTTGACGTAATAGCTGGTGGCAGAGTGGCAGCAGAATGTAATTCTGTGTACCCTGGCAGTGGGAAACACAGACAGACAGCAGCAGCAGCAGGAGGAATGGAGGAGTAGTGTGAGTGTGGCAGCAGGCACAGCGTGACATAATAGCCCTGGTACCTAGCGGGTGATACCAGGGCTGTAAATAAACACAACAGGAGGTCCCAGACAGCGGTCATGCAGCCCATATCATGTCCAATACACAACTGGGACAACACAGTTTTCAACCCGGGCACCTCTGAAAAATTAAACCTTTTTTTTTTATGGTTTTTTGGTTTTGTTTGTAAAACAAATTACACAGATATAGCTATTTTGTGACGTAATAGCTGGTGGCAGAGTGGCAGCAGAATGTAATTCTGTGTACCCTGGCAGTGGGAAACACAGACAGACAGCAGCAGCAGCAGCAGGAGGAATGGAGGAGTAATGTGAGCAGCTATTGTTTGACGTAATAGCTGGTGGCAGAGTGGCAGCAGAATGTAATTCTGTGTACCCTGGCAGTGGGAAACACAGGCAGACAGCAGCAGCAGCAGGAGGAATGGAGGAGTAGTGTGAGTGTGGCAGCAGGCAGGCAGCGTGACATAATAGCCCTGGTACCTAGCGGGTGATACCAGGGCTGTAAATAAACACAACAGGAGGTCCCAGACAGCGGTCGTGCAGCCCACATCGTGTCCAATACACAACTGGGACAACACAGTTTTTAACCCGGGCACCTCTGAAAAATTAAACCTTTTTTTTTATGTTTTTTGGTTTTGTTTGTAAAACAAATTACACAGATATAGCTATTTTTTGACATAATAGCTGGTGGCAGAGTGGCAGCAGAATGTAAATCTGTGTACCCTGGCAGTGGGAAACACAGACAGACAGCAGAAGGGCAGTACACAGCAGCCCACTGTAGTTGTAAAATGTGTGGCTGCAGGTGACGTAATAGTCAAAGTGAACCAGGCTGGCTTAGTGAGCAGGAGCCAGGAGGTGGTAAAGGGTGGTAAGGCACATTAACGATGGTTCTAAGTTCCGGCAGCCAGTTCATGTCCCCCTCTCGCCGACAACAGGGGCCAGGAACTCGCCTTCCACCCACGCCTGGTTCATCTTGAGAAACGTCAGTCTGTCCACAGACATGTGAGACAGACGTGAGCGTTTCTCGGTGACCACGCCACCAGCTGCACTGAAGCAGCGCTCGGACAGCACGCTGGAAGGGGGGCAGGACAGCACTTCCAGGGCGTACTGCGCCAGCTCGCTCCAGATCTCCAGGCTCTTGACCTAATACTCCATGGGATCAACAGGGGCATCGCTGTCAAGCCCGCTGTAGGACCCCATGTAGTCAGCCACCATGCGGGTCAGGCGCTGGCTGTGACCGGAGGAGGATGCTGCTGCATGCACCTCCTCTCTAGTCACTGCTGCCGGAGCCTCTACAGTCCTGTAGAGCTCGTGGCTTAGAGACAGCAGGTCTGTGGGGCGCTTGCTGCTGGATGCAGGCACCTGCTGCTGCCTCTGTGCTGGCTGCTGGACAGTGGGGGTGGAAGGCCAAGGGAAGGCTTCCTCCAAGCGTTCAACAAGGGCCTGCTGCAAGCTCCTTATTTGTTGCGCTGGGTCTCCTCCTGCAGGCGGCAGGAACTGGCTCAACTTCCCCTTGAGGCGTGGGTCCAACATCATGCTGATCCAGATGTCCTCCCTCTGCTTCATCTGGATCACCCTGGGGTCCTTGCGCAGGCACGCCAGCATGTGCGCTGCCATTGGGAAGAGGCGGGCCACGTGTGCTGGCACATCGATGGCAGTGCTGTCCTCATCCTCCTCCTCTGCCTCGTCAGCCTCATCCTCTCTCCACCCCCGCACCAACTCAGCTGCGCTGTGCTGCTCCCCCTCATCAGCAGCAAGGTCAGGGACCTTCACCAAGTCCTCCTCCTCCTCCCCCTCAGAGGTGGACTGTGCAGCTGCTTGCCGCTCCTGCTGGTCCAAGGCTGCCACTCCCTGTTCCAGCAAAGCATCGAGGGCCCTGTTCAGCAGACAAACCAGGGGCACCCACTCGCAGACCATAGCATGGTCCCTGCTCACCATGTTAGTGGCCTTCAGAAAGGGAGCCAGCACTAAGCACACCTGCTGCATGTGCCTCCAGTCATCATCGGGGACGATGGACGGGATGTTGCTGGTCTTGTCCCATCTCTGAGCGGCGGAAACAGTGGCCAGGGCAAGGTACTGGTTGACAGCGTGCTTCTGTTCAAACAGACGCTCCAACATCGCCAGGGTGGAGTTCCAGCGAGTCGGAACGTCAAGGATCAGCCGATGGCATGGCAGCTCCAGCTCCTTTTGCACGTCTTCCAGGCTCGCACAGGCTGCAGCCGAGCGCCGGAAGTGACGCACAACGTTCCTTGCCGTTTCCAGCAGTTCGCCCATCCCCTGGTAGGTGCGCAAGAACTTCTGCACCACCAGGTTCAGCACGTGGGCAAGACAGGGGATGTGGGTCAGGTTTCCCCTGTCTATTGCGGCAACCAGATTGGCCCCATTGTCGGCCACCACCTCTCCGACTCTGAGGCCTCTGGGGGTCAGCCAAATCCTCTCCTGCTCCTGAAGTTTGGCCAACACATGGGTTGCCGTCAGCTTGGTCTTCCCAAGGCTGACCAAGTGCAGCAGCGCTTGGTAGTGGCGGGCCTTCACGCTGCTGCTGAGGCGGGGGGTTTGGCCAGGTGTGCCGGAGGATGGCAGAGGATCGGAGGAACCTGCTGCAGTTCCCCCGACCCTGCGGGGTGGCACCACCCACTGTGTTGCTGCTGCTGCTGTGCCCGCTGCTGCTCTCCCATCCTCACCCCCTTCCACCAAGCTGACCCAGTGGACAGTGAAGGACAGGTAGCGGCCTGTCCCGAAGCGGCTGCTCCAGGAGTCCATGGTGACGTGGACCCTTTCACCAACCGCGTGCTCCAGCCCTCGCTCCACATTGGCCATCACAAAGCAGTGCAGTGCAGGAATGGCCTTGCAGGCGAAGAAGTGTCTGCTGGGGAGCTGCCAGTCTGGGGCTGCGCAAGCAAGCAGCGCACGAATGTCGCTC
This sequence comes from Hyperolius riggenbachi, assembly GCF_040937935.1. NCBI lineage: Eukaryota > Metazoa > Chordata > Amphibia > Anura > Hyperoliidae > Hyperolius > Hyperolius riggenbachi. The sequence goes on along the minus strand of NC_090651.1, from coordinate 358,845,923 downwards.
CCCTCCTGCACGAGCGTGTACGGCAGGAGTTGGGAGCACATGGCCCGTGCCAGCAAGCCGTTCAGCTGCCGCACGCGACGGCTGCTGGGAGGCAGAGCCCTAACCACCCCCTGGAAGGACTCGCTCAAAAGGCTCTGGCGTGGCCTTTTGCTGGCACGGGAATCAGCAGACACAGCAGAGGAGGCCACTGAGGACTGGCTGCCAGAACAGGCCTCAGTGTCGGCGGCAGGAGTTGCAGAGGGGGGAGGAGCAGTGCGTTTCCGCACTCCTGCTGGTGCTGCTGGAGGAGCAGGAGGGCGGGTGGCTGCTGTTGCTGCTGCTGCTGCTGCTGCTGAAGGCTGTGCAGTGATGGGTGTGGTGCCACTGCCAGCACCAGATGCCTTCAGCCTCTGGAACTCCTCATGCTGGTGGAAATGTTTCGCAGCAAGGTGGTTGATGAGCGAGCTGGTGCTGAACTTTAAGGGGTCTGCACCTCTGCTCAACTTCCGCTGACAGTGGTTGCAAGTGGCGTACTTGCTGTACACTGTGGGCATGGTGAAAAAGCGCCAGATTGGTGACAAAAACAACCCCCTACGGCATGGAACCGCTGCTGCCTGTCTCCCTGTGGTGGTTGGGGGGGGGGCTTGGGTGCGGCTGGTGGTGGTACTGACAGATGCTGCTGCTGCTGCTGAGCCTGAGACACCAGCAGGCTGGGGGACCTGCCTACTGCTGCCAATGCTTGCAATGATGCGCCTCCTTGCAAGGCCCACAAGCACATCCTCCTCCTCCACCTCAGAGCTGCTGATGACGACATCCCCTGGAGCTGGTGGCACCCAGTCTCTGTCTGTCACCGTGTCATCATCATCCTCCCCCTCCTGAAACATGTCCTGCTGGGATGATGACCCCCCAAACTCCTCTCCTGATGCATGGATGGGCTGCTTGACTGTCGCCACAGTCTTGCTGTCCAATCCCTCCTCCCCCAAAGTGCCCATCAGCATCTCCTCCTCAAGATCGCCAACAACAGCAGACAATTTACTCATGATGCCTGGGGTCAAAAGACTGCTGAATGACAGGTCGGCGAGTGACGGTGAACTGGCCTCCTCCCCAGGCCCTGCTGGGCGGCTGCTGCGAACAGGGGTGGTGGTGGTGGTGGTGGTGAGGGTGGAGGCCTCGGATGCAGAGCTGATGGTGGGCTGCTCATCCTCCGTCATCAGTTGCACCACAGTGTCTGCATCCTTTTCCTCAATGGGACGTTTCCGACCCGGCTGGAGGAAAATCGGAGCAGGTGCTACACGCTGCTGCTGCTGTGTCTCTGCAGCGTGAGTTGCAGATGCTCCTGCTGGGCGGCGCCCAAGGCGTCCACGGCCAGTGGCTATAGGAGGAATGTTAGCCACTGACGCTGCTGCTGCGGAACTGTGCATGGTGGCGCGGCCGCGCCCGCGGCTTGCCACAATGCTGCTCCCTCTCCTCCTGATTCCCTTGCTGCCCTTCCCCTTGCCCAAACCGCGCTGGCTGCCACTTCCAGACATCTTCGATGTTTTGGGCGTAAACACAAAAGTTTTTTAAAAGGGCGGGTGAAAAGTGGGGTACTGTAATGGAGTGGGTTGGTGGGCGAGGTGACTGAGTGAGTGTCTAGTACAGTAAGTAAGTAGTTACAGAGTCAGTAAGTACAACTAGAAGTTACAATAATCAGTAGTAATAATCACAAGGAAATAGAGTGTGTGTACACAGACAGTGAGTGAGTGCACGCACACGCAGGAGCTAGCCTATGAACAGTGACTGAGTGTCCCTACTAGTACAGTAAGTAGTAACAGTAAGTACAACCAGAAATTACAATAATCAATCAGTAATCAGAAGGAAATAGAGTGTGTGTACAGTACACAGACAGTGAGTGCACGCACACGCAGGAGCTAGTAGCCTATGAACAGTGTCAGTGAGTGAGTGTCCTAGTACAGTTACAGTATATAACTATTCAGAAGGAAATAGAGTGTGTGTACACTACAGTACACAGACAGTGAGTGCACGCACACGCAGGATCTAGTAGCCTATGAACAGTGTCAGTGAGTGAGTGTCCTAGTACAGTTACAGTATATAACTATTCAGAAGGAAATAGAGTGTGTGTACACTACAGTACACAGACAGTGAGTGCACGCACACGCAGGAGCTAGTAGCCTATGAACAGTGACAGTGAGTGTCCTAGTACAGTTACAGTATATAACTATTCAGAAGGAAATAGAGTGTGTGTACAGTACACAGACAGTGAGTGCACGCACACGCAGGAGCTAGTAGCCTATGAACAGTGACAGTGAGTGTCCTAGCACAGTTACAGTATATAACTATTCAGAAGGAAATAGAGTGTGTGTACACTACAGTACACAGACAGTGAGTGCACGCACACGCAGGAGCTAGTAGCCTATGAACAGTGTCAGTGAGTGAGTGTCCTAGTACAGTTACAGAATATAACTATTCAGAAGGAAATAGAGTGTGTGTACAGTACACAGACAGTGAGTGCACGCACACGCAGGAGCTAGTAGCCTATGAACAGTGACAGTGAGTGTCCTAGTACAGTTACAGTATATAACTATTCAGAAGGAAATAGAGTGTGTGTACACTACAGTACACAGACAGTGAGTGCACGCACACGCAGGAGCTAGTAGCCTATGAACAGTGACAGTGAGTGTCCTAGTACAGTTACAGTATATAACTATTCAGAAGGAAATAGAGTGTGTGTACACTACAGTACACAGACAGTTAGTGCACGCACACGCAGGAGCTAGTAGCCTATGAACAGTGTCAGTGAGTGAGTGTCCTAGTACAGTTACAGTATATAACTATTCAGAAGGAAATAGAGTGTGTGTGTACAGTACACAGACAGTGAGTGCACTGCACGCACACGCAGGAGCTAGTAGCCTATGAACAGTGACTGAGTGAGTGTCCTAGTACAGTTACAGTATAACTACAATACAAAATACAATAAATCAGTACTAAAGGACAGCAGAAATACTGGTATAGATGAGAAATAAACAGAGGACAGGAGAGAACAGCTGCCCACACAGGCAAGGCCCTGAGGCCTAAAGCTGTAAGCCTGAAGCAGCTGTCTGAGTCTCTCTCTATGTAACACAAAAGCTACTAACTAAAATACAATGTCTATCTAACTAACAACAATATAGGTGTATATAGGAGGTGTATGTGAGCAAAAACGCTAGGTAAATGACCACAATAAAGCTCTTGCTAAGCCAACGCACAAAGGAGCAGTTCTCTCTGTGCAAAGTCGGGCAAGGACGGAGAAACAGAACATGGCGGCCGCTATTTATAGGGTAGGGGCTGGCCAGGGTCCCCCTCAGTGATTGGCTGCCGTCAGAGGGCCTGGGAGCCCTCTGATTGGCTCTAAGGACATCAATCTGGGCTATGACGTTATTCGAGCTCGGTATTCGAGCTCGAATAGCGCTGTTAGCTCGAATAGCGCGAATAGTGAATGGGCTATTCGAGTTCACTCGAATAGCCCATTCGAATAGCTCCAGCTATTCGGAGCTCGAATACCGAGCTCGAATAGCTGAAAAAGAGCTCGAATATTCGAGCTACTCGAATATTCGAGCTCTGCTGAGCACCACTGAGGTATATATATGCGTGGGTGTGAGTGAGTATTATGAGGATTAGAAACTTACCAGCATGTAGTCTAGAAGTTGCTTGGCACCTCTGTGCTGGCATTATGCGAGTGAGGGGTTTAAAAAGGGAAGTAGGGAGGCGGTGGATGACGTAGGTGGAGCAGGGTAGTAGGGAGGAAGTGATTGGGCAGCTCGAAGTATGTGACCAATGGGGAAGGGATGGGCGGGGACGGGTGGACGGCTCTGATGCGTATTGCACGTCGCATGAGCCGGGTGGCTGCGCGCGGTGGACGGTGGGGCGGGGATGATGTGGCCGCTACAATATGCGCATGTGCGGACAAAGTACAGTGTGCGGAGAGTATGGAGTGTTGGGTGTTCCCTACACTTCCGCATCTCTGGCGGGCATTTTGGAAAAGGGAAGAGAGGGGGTGAGGTAGATGGCAGGTTGCCCATACTCAAAGTATATTAAAATTATAGTGAGCGAAACTTACATAATTAACATCCGAGTAGTGTCATGGCTGTGTGGAAAGAATTACTATATAGATTATAGACGTAACAATTCTTTTAGCCTGTTATATTAAACAAAGAGCACTGCTGCCCTCTACTGGACTAAACACCAAACGATATATAAATATACACGAATATAGAGAGTATTCTAGCTCTGTGTTTAACAACCATGTTCTGGCTAAATCTCAACAATAGTTACATATAGATTATTTATGTTCATTCAAGAATGTGCGATATTACGAGCATGTGTGTATAAAAACATGAAGACCGTATACACGTATAAATCCCTACACATACATACATGCATATGTACATAGATATACATACAATACGCAATAAGTAATAAATAATAAATTAAAAGAGAAAATTGAGAAAATGTCTAAAACTTGATGATACAATAAATATAATATAAAATAAACATAAAAATAAACATCAAAGTTTTTGTAAATAAGTAGTTAGGAACTTCCTAAATAAGGGATAAAAGCTTTTTGTTGTCCAAGGCGCTTGGTCATAAAGCGTACCCTGTATATGATAATCTTCAATGTACTAAAAAATTAGAGAGAGGACGATTTAAAAATGATAGGTGATATCTGAGGGGAGAGTTGTTTAATGAATTTTCTCCAGCTGTTCGTTAAGACCACCCGGAGTAAGGGATTTTAAGATTTGGATCCAGTACATCTCACGTGATTTGAGGAGCTCAAACGAGTTGGACCGGTTGTGTGGGATAGCGTCAATCAGTGTGATATGGAAGAGTTCTGGATTGCTGTCATGGTGGGTAGTGAAGTGACGTGATACGCTGTGAAGGGGGTATTTTTTGAGTATGTTCCTTTTGTGCTGTCCTATTCTGGATCTTGCGGGTTGAGTGGTCCTGCCCACATACTGGAGCTGGCAGGGGCATGAGATGATGTAAATTATATATTTTGATTCGCAGTTAATATGGTATTTAATCTGGTGATCTGTTTTGGTGACCTGAGATTGGAATGTTGTGGTCTGGTGGATGAATTTACAGGCTAGACATTTTTTATGATTACAAGGATAGGAACCTAGGGGTGAACTTATGGGGATAGGGGTGGGGTCAGTATGCGATGTGCGCAGCTTACTAGGAGCTAGCATTCCGCGCAGGTTGGGGGCACGTTTGTAGGTAACTGCTGGTTTTGGAGCAAGGATAGAACGGAGGTGGGGATCCTGTAGTAGGATTTCCCACCTGTTGTTTAAAATATTGCGAATTGATGAATGTTGAGCACTGTATTTCGTGATGAACCGGGGTGTGTCATTGGTCTGGGAATTGGGAGTAGAACGTGGGGGGTTCTGTATTTTGGCTTTTTGTTGTGCGTCTTTTAGTAGTTTTTTGGGGTATTTGCGGTCTGTGAATTTTTTGGTCAAGACTTTGGATTGGGTGTTATATACCTGTGTCTCTGTGCAGTTGCGGTACATTCTCTTGTATTGACTGTATGGGGTGTTTTTGGTCCAGGGGCGATGATGGAAAATGTGGTAATGTATGTAATTGTTGGCGTCCATGGGTTTAAAAAAAGTCCTAGTTAGTATACGGGATGAGTCTGTGTATAGAACTAGGTCCAGAAATTCTATGGAGCTGGGGTCATGGTGGAAGGTAAACTGTAAGCCTGCTGGGTTCGTGTTGAGGAAATCGACAAAGGACGGAATTAGATTAATGGGACCTTTCCATATAAAAATTAGGTCATCGATATAACGTTTGTAGAATAATTTTTTAGTACATTGAAGATTATCATATACAGGGCACGCTTTATGACCAAGCGCCTTGGACAACAAAAAGCTTTTATCCCTTATTTAGGAAGTTCCTAACTACTTATTTACAAAAACTTTGATGTTTATTTTTATGTTTATTTTATATTATATTTATTGTATCATCAAGTTTTAGAAATTTTCTCACCACGGCCAAAAAAGTCGGAATACTGTTTTTATTTAATTTATTATTTATTACTTATTGCGTATTGTATGTATATCTATGTACATATGCATGTATGTATGTGTAGGGATTTATACGTGTATACGGTCTTCATGTTTTTATACACACATGCTCGTAATATCGCACATTCTTGAATGAACATAAATAATCTATATGTAACTATTGTTGAGATTTAGCCAGAACATGGTTGTTAAACACAGAGCCAGAATACTCTCTATATTCGTGTATATTTATATATAGTTTGGTGTTTAGTCCAGTAGAGGGCAGCAGTGCTCTTTGTTTAATATAACAGGCTAAAAGAATTGTTACGTCTATAAACTATCTAGTAATTCTTTCCACACAGCCATGACACTACTGGGATGTTAATTATGTAAGTTTCCCTCACTATAATTTTAATATACTTTGAGTATGGGCAACCTGCCATCTACCTCACCCCCTCTCTTCCCTTTTCCAAAATGCCCGCCAGAGATGCGGAAGTGTAGGGAACACCCAACACTCCATACTCTCCGCACACCGTACTTTGTCCGCACATGCGCATATTGTAGCGGCCACATCATCCCCGCCCCACCGTCCACCGCGCGCAGCCACCCGGCTCATGCGACGTGCAATACGCATCAGAGCCGTCCACCCGTCCCCGCCCATCCCTTCCCCATTGGTCACATACTTCGAGCTGCCCAATCACTTCCTCCCTACTACCCTGCTCCACCTACGTCATCCACCGCCTCCCTACTTCCCTTTTTAAACCCCTCACTCGCATAATGCCAGCACAGAGGTGCCAAGCAACTTCTAGACTACATGCTGGTAAGTTTCTAATCCGCATAATACTCTCTCACACCCACGTCTATATATACCTACACTCCCACCCCTCCTCACCTGTAGGCACCACGTGTGCACTCCCTTCCAAATTCCACCATACAGCAATCAATTTCTCCTGCCGCTCATTTAAAAGCACTCGCACCCAATCCCCCATACAACCCACACATAGACACCATGAGACACTCATGCATCGTCTTTGGTCCAATATTAATACAGAAAAATGTTCTGCCACATCTATAGATACATCTATATGTATTAGGAACACAGAATATTCTACAATATACTACCCCATTCCATTATGTTATTATTTTAGATAATATTTTAGTGAAATACAGTACCCTCTTTTTAGAATATATGCATGTATGGATCCTCCACGCTCTAACAATTATATATGTATATAACACACCAAAATTATACAATTGTACCACACATAGTATTCTGATGGTTGTTACTTATCTCTGTCATTTTCCAGTGTATTGCTCCTGTCTTGTATTGCCTGAGGAAGCGGGTTCTTGCCTGCGAAATGCGTTGCGACTTTTCATTGGGAGTAAATGAATAAATTGTATATTTTTTGCATTTCGACAGTATATATGTCTGTTTATGGTTAGCTGGTCCACCACCGCAACCGG